>NC_051049.1:22428212-22728212 GCF_904848185.1 Acanthopagrus latus
ACTGGGAGCAGCACTTTTTCTCTAGGCAGCCCCTGCTGCTGCAGACAATTGCTCATCATTAGAAACAATTTAAAATAGACGCTGGTGCTCAGAAGAAAACACTATGGAGACACAGGCCCTAAGGTAACGAAAAACACAATATATTCAGGTGATAAACTTATGATTATAATTATGAATATTTTATTCCAGTTGACCCCCCCCCATCCTTCACATTGGACCTTTAAGATTGAAAGACTGTTTTTGCTATTTGTGGAGTTGTTAGGCACTATTGTGATAAACTTCAGCTGATCTGGGTGCCTCCTTTTCACAGCCTTATGTTGGCAGGTATGATATTGTCAGTTCAGTAAGTTCATTATAGAGCATTCTAATGTCCAGTTCACTTTATTGGCATTGATTTCTGCATGTTAATATTTGTAACCTAGGGCACACTGATGGACTCTTAAATGTTCCAATTTGTTGGCAAAGCCAACAGAGCAGATGCACACTAGAAAATGAATTGTCTTTCAGGTTTGGTTTATGCTGAAGGCTGGTCTCCAGGCTGAATAATAATGAATTATCAAGTACAGATTCTGTCTTGCTCAAGGATACTTTAGAAACAAATGTCAGCTCTCAAAGGGAATGAACTGGTGGCCTTTTGGCTATGGGATGTGCTCATGCTGTTAGTTCTGCAGTGTCTTCATGCATTCAAAGTGGCTGCACTCCCAGGCCACGAGTAGCGAGACAGAATACTGTGATCTGGACCAATGGTCAACTTGAAACAGGAACGGCCTGCTTCGAAAGCACTTCTTATGAGAACATGGTGAAAAATGACACCCGTTGCTATGGTGCCCATCTGTTTTCCAGGGATAATGGCATAAAGGGTTATCAGAGGAGTAGCCACCATCAAGACGGAGAAACTGGATGTTATTCACAAAATCTCATGTTCACAAAAGACACAATACAGATTGTCAATTCACTGAAAACTATTGTAATTGTGTTTAATTCATTTACCTGACCTGCATATGTCAAGTTGCATTACTCAATAGAAACCATTTAATGCCACTGTGGTCATTGCAAGGTAAATTTAGGTACATTTCCAGTGAAATGTATTAACATACCTTGGGAATATTTTAGTTTTTGATGATGAGATGATTATTCTCCTCATGTCTCTAATGAAAGAGACATTAGATTGACATTGAGTTTGCACCTTTTTCTGTCCTGATTTTCATGTCTAATTTGCTCATTTAGATGTGCGTTTGCCTTCAGTTCCTGAAATATCAGTCCTCCCGCCCTGATCACACATTTATAGTGCTCCAAGCAGCCAGGTACTCCCTTTGAGAGGTCTGAAAAAAACACCTTGTGATTGTTAAAGGTGGAGAGTGTGTAGTGGCCAGGGCATTGATTTATTATCACTGTGGTATTTTTACAGAGGAAACACAAAGCAGCCTGCACCCCTCCTCCACACTGTCAGCTGAAGACAATCACAGTTGTCCAGAGAGACAATGCTCAGTCTCAAGTTTGTTTTCAGGGCTCTTAGCCAGTAACAATTAGTCAGGGCCCTGGAGACTTCTTTCTGACAAGTGACAGGCGGAAGACAAGCTAAAAAAAAAACTCTCTTTGGATAGGATTCATACATTAGTAGGAGATAGCTCTGTTAATTATTTTTGTGGTGGGTCGGAATAGATTTCTGAAGGCTGCCACCATATTAAATAGCGATATTTAATGTCTTTAAAGTATTACTATGTTTAAAACATAGACGTTACTTTCCTTGTTTATTGTCATGTATTTTCATATTTAAAGATATAATGTGTACATTTCTTCTCTGCATTACAATGTCGGACTTTGGTTATATATGTTCTTTACCTATGTACTTAGATTTTGCCAAATGTTTTGAATGAAGATTACTAACGTCTACAGTGTGTTTCATCTGGTTTCATCAGTCAACATTGCAGTGCATGAACACCTGATGACTCTGCAGGTTGCTCCTGTAGTCAGGATGATAGGATAGGAGTGAAGCTAAATCAACTTTTAAATCACTTAAGTTAACAAGGTGGCAGATGAAGTCTCCCATCCCTGCCTGGCGAGTGTCTAACATACATTCCTGTCATGGGTTTAAAAGTTTATTTTTGTTTCTGCATTTCATGTCCTTAACTTAATTGTTTCCAGCCTCTGAAACTTGAATCAGCTGGGCGGCTATCTGTACTAAGTAAGCTAAGGTAAGAAAATGAGGGGGGTGATTGAAAGAATCACAGTGGCCAGCTCACTTGTCACAAGCACTCAAAGGTCGATAATTGTCAGACATCGGCGATGGCCCAACCCTACTTATCATAAAAATGAAGTGGGGGAAACACCTAGCATGGACTATATTCAATCTGTAAGCAAACAGAAATGTAAAAACTACAATTTATGTTACTTTAGTGAGAGTAAAGTGTAATCCATCTTCTCATTTAACTCCACCAGCATGCCTGACGTGTGCTAGATGTGTTTATTTTTTGGCCTTTTATCAGCTTTATTTATAGAACAGCTGGAGATAGATAGGAAACAGGATGAGAGAGGGGGGGAGTGACGCAGGGCAAAGGGCCCCAGGCCAGGACTCGAACCCAGGGCCGCTGCAACAAGGACAAACCCTCTGCATATGGGACGCCTGTTGGTCACCTGTTACTGTTTTGGTGTGTGTTACCGCAGTAATTATGTAACATTTGTTTAACATTGATGGTTTCTCATCGCATGGTGGTAGCCATTTTGTAAGTGGGACCCACTGATTTTGGTCCCGTCCAGAAGGTGAAGTGTTGAGTTTATGTAGACTGTGTGGTCATTATGGTTGCCATTTTTTGTTGTTTTGATGCTTGAACTTGAACATTTTTAGGGGAGAAATCTTCAGTTTTCAAGCGGGGAGGTGTTACAACCCCAGAGGTCGTATAAACATTTCTTTTGTATGTGCTTTAATTTTCTCTGTGCTGCAATGCCACTCTGTTGTGTTACCTGAGTGTGTGTATGATTGGTAGCAGGTGTGTTTGGTTAATTGAGCAAATGAGTGTAGGTTGCCAGCATTTCTCTTTATGTGCTAGATGTCTTTTTAACTAAAACTTTCAAAAACACTTGGGTGCTGGTGGTGTCTGGGAGATGGGAGGAAGGGAGTCACATTTACATGTTGCACCAGAGTTTCGCCTCAGCCCTCATCGTAACAAATAGTTAATAAGTGTATTTCCCAAAATGTTTACCTATTTCTTCAGAAGAGTGTTTTGACTTCAAACAAGACAATATTTCAATGTGACGTGCTGTGACAAAAATGGGTGTTCAGTCTTTTACGATTTTTTTTTTTTTTTATGTAGAACAACTTTCAAACTGACATAACAAGTAAATAGGTGACAACTACAGTCAAGCCTGAAATTATTCATACCCCTGGCAAATTTTGACTTAAACTTACTTTTATTCAATCAGCAAGTTTTTCTCGATTGGAAATGACACAGGTGTCTCCCAGAAGATAACACGATGTACAAGAGGAATCATTGTTTAAAAAAATATTTCTCAGCTTTTCTTTGCATTTGAACAAAAAGTTGCATGTCCAAGTCCAGCTTGGACTATTTGGAATGGAATAAAACATTAGATTTTCCCATAGACTGTGACAGTTTGCAAATGGTATGAATAATTTTGGACATGCCACTTTTTGTTCTTAAATATAAATAAAGGCTGGGAAATATTTGTTTCCACAATGGTGCCTCTTGTACATCATCTTATTATCTTTTGGGAGAAGCCTCTGTCATTTCTGGTCAAAAGAAAACTTGCTGGTTGAATAAAAGTAACTTCAAGTCAAACTTTGCCTGCGGTATGAATAATTTCAGGGTTGACTATAGATCTCCAACTGTGATGCAAAGGCACATCAGTTTAAAAAGCGTTTATTGCCTTCCTGCTCTCTGTGCATTTGCCAACGGCTAGTGGTAGGACTCATACAGAACTGACATTGCTTACTTATTTTCAAGACAGTCGCCCGTGGCAATAACAGGTCAGGCATTTCTTAGAAATTGTGGTTGCTGCCTGCTTGATAAGTTTGTTTGTTGATTTTACTCAGGATGTGATGCTTAATGGTGCTTTGGTGCCTTGTTATGCTTTCACGGAATACATTTGTCACTGCCTTCCTGCAAAAGAACAATAAATGACACTTCAGACAGTGGAGTGTAAACTAATGTGTCGTCCGTGTTCATTCACTTTGGCTTTGTGCACCAGTTTAAAAGCACATCTGTGGATGCCACTGCTCACTGTAGGACACTGTAGGCACCTTTAACCCACTGTGGCGGAGGCATGACCGAAGAGCATAAGCAGAGTAGAACTGGTCAGTAGCAGAGCATGTAATGTTATGTTACAGACATTTCTCTTTGTACAACAATTATGGCAGGACATCTCCACAGGCATTATAAAGAAGCCGTCATACTGATGGACAACACACTCAGTATCTATTGTGACCAATTCCACTAGATGTTCCCTGATGTTATTATAAATCTGTGTTAGGGATCAAACTATGATTTGAATGTTTTGTTAGCAGGACCGACAAAGCATTTTCAACCAGGTTTAATCTGCTTGTGCAGCTTTCAGCGTTCAAATGCATAATGTAGATAAACAATAAAGGAATATTGCTGTACAGTCCCACAGTGAACTGCTTCCCATGCAGCTTGTAACAATTAATATGAATGCCATCAAAGCCAAATAACAGGAAATTAAACACATTAGTGAGTCAACAGACACTATCTGTGACGTAAATAATTTCTTTTATTATCTCTTCAGTGGCATCCCACTCTCAAAGAGAGAGGGAGTAAATTGTGTCCAAATCCATTTTAGCATCAACCAGTCCTGTCGCCTCACAACAAGGTTGCTGGCTGCTTGCAGGCTCTCCTTGTCCCATTTTTATGAGGCACATATTTTGAGTTTTTGTGAATATTCTTGTCTTTACCCTGGTCTAAGGTATCGTCTTCAAGTGGGAGTTGGTCCCTGGTTGTTGCACTCTCACATTTACTGCCTTTAAATCAAAGGGTAGGTTTAGGGGTTATAGGGAATTAAAAAGCTTAATTTGACTAATCAAACTTCGCCTGTAGTTGAGAAAATAGCAAATCCGGTACCTTTGGTAATAAACTGAAATTAGTTTCTGTGTGTATAATGGACACAGAACAACTTGAGGAAGGGTAATCCTCTAATCTCAGCCGAGCTTATTGTTATTATTTTTGAAAGGTCTACAAGCAGTTTTTTCTTCATCTGCAGTAGTAGGGGTTTTGGTGTGGCATGCCATGTATTTCTGAAATACAAGTAATAACATCTGAATAAGGTTTCTGATCTGTCTGGCCACAGCACAGCAATAGCCTGGTGAGCGCTACAGGAGATGAGTAAAGCACTTCTTGTCCATGTGTAAACAATGCCCAATGAAGGCACAACAGATCAGTGAAATGAATGCAGTTCCTCTTGATAAGCCTTGATGAATTATCATACAGCAGTCAGTGAATAGAATAGAGATTTTTATCTCTGCCCTTGCACTGACCTCCCTCTTATGAGAGGATCCATGAGTCCTCTTTTCATTTGTTTTAGTGCTCCTTGTGTGTGCCAGGCTAGAAGAAAAATCATACTTTGCTCTGGTTACTTCAAAATTACAGGGAAATAGATTTCATTATGATGCAATGATCGGCCATCGAGTTTTGGATTAGGCACCTGAATGTGTTTTGTAGAAGCGGCTTCAAATAAAATATCCCTCACACACACAAAATAATGAATGCTGTAATGCTGCAGAGATGACCAAGCCTAAGAAAATATGTTTGGTACAGACCCCAACACATATCACAGCATCATGATTTCAGTAGTTGTTGTTTTTTTCAGTAAAAATGAAAATTGTGATAAAAAAGGTTGACTAATGTTCACTAATCTTGGATCGTATCGCAATATCATTTTTTGACTTTAGTGTACAGCTCTAAAGATAATTCATAGATCACCACTTTCTCTTACAGCAAAAAAGTTCTACTTTCTTATTTGACAGTAGAATTGAAAGGAAGAACAATTTAAAGAATAACTTCAAGTACAGAACAGTAAATATTGGTGCAGTTAAAAAGAGGAACTTGTAATCTATTCAGAGGTTATGTCCAGACAAGAGGCCACTGGAAACCCTGCATGAAATTGAAATGGACCCAATGATGATCCTGATCCCAGACTCAAATAGAGCCAGAACACAAATACTGGCAGCAGTGTAATTCATGTTTACCTTCAATGATCATTGATGAATATTACTCACCATATGTTCAGAGCTGACATGTAGTTAGCTTGGCTATATTCAGGTATTAAAAATGTTGAATGACAAAGCTGTGAAACAGAATTTGATCTTCCCTCTGCATTGGATTAATTCTGTAAACTGATAGCAGCAGGATATTTAACTCCCGATTTCTTTGCATTTATTTTGACATTGTCTAAATGATACAACATTTGTTGGGTGCCAGTGTAGAAAACACATAGAAAGAACTTAAAAATAGCACAAAAAGAAAAATAACCTCTGACATTATTCTTCACATTTACAGCAACATCTGTTACTGTGAGCCACATCAGCTATTTATGTAAATGCAGCTATTTTGGAGATATTTGCCACTTCATCTGCTGATTGCTTGTTGGCAACAGCGAAGTCACCCTTATCCCCTCCTATGCCCCCCTCCCTGTCACCTCATACACAAACAACAAATCTGCAATGTCTGTAATTGCTTTAGTTTGACCGGTAATTTGAGCAGCAAAGACAGCCGATCGAATCCAGCGGCAAACAGGAGGCGGTAGGCATAATGACTCATTATGATTCATCACATCGAAGCAGATCTGTTGGTGTGTTGAGTCAAGGGGTATCTCTGTGCCCATTACTCAGACACAAGCAGAGGATAGGATTCATCTTGTTATTTAAGCAGGAAGGCCTAGCCATCTTGCTGGGAAAATTGCAAACAGTCATCTCCCTGTCGCTGTTATACACATGATACTGATAGAGCAAGGTAATTATCATCATATCATTGCTAAATCAACTGTTATACATCAGATTGATGTCAGAGACAAAAGGAAACATGGTGGGAAAAATGAATAGCCTCAGTCTCAGGTCGTGTTGTCTCATGAAAGCAAAAAACAAAATAAACCATTTATGGAACTTCAGGGTGTGGAAACAATATAAGGCTGTCATGTGCCACTTCATAGTAATGACTGGAAATGTTACTCAAACACTCAAAGCAAGTAGAAAAAGCAGTTTCAGAAGACATCACTGTTGTGAATCCTGGCTGTTGAAAAGCTGGCGCTGGATGGGCATTGCTGGCTTTAAAAACTGCAATAATACCAATCATGCATGAAAGATGTGGAATATTTTAATCTTTGCACTACAGCAATCAAATTGACACCCTTTGCCCCAAGAGATTACTTTGATTTTATTAAAGTAATAATTTGGGTTTTCATTTATTCCTAACAGAATTAAAGCTGCATTAGGCAAGATTTGTACGCTACACAAACCCACCTAAACAGCTTTGATCACAAGCTGAAGCTGTAAAGAGATGGCTGCTACGTATCCTCTAGTTGAGATGCTGTTGATCAGATCTCATTAAATTCTGGTCTGACATACCGAGGCAAATGGGAAGTCTCCTATACATCAAGAAAGAGACTTTGAAACTTAAGAATGAAATGCAGGTTCAGATTTTAACTGTAGCAGTTGTATAAGTAGGTTTAGTGGAATTTTTGGGTCACATTTGTATGTCATAGCCCATTAACTACAACTGTGTATGACTTACAGTACATTGTTATGTCATACAAGCATAGTATCAGTAGTCTCTCGCTAGGAATGATCACACAATCCTTTTCAATGACGTTATCTTGTTAGTTCTTATGATTAGGTGTTTCTTTTGCATTGGTAAGCTTTTTGATGTTCTGTGTGCTACAGTAGTCTATAGTCTGAGTCTTTAAGCTCAATCTCTGAATTCCGTTGTCAGCTCGTACATGGATGGCAAATTTGACGTATTTTTAAGTTGCACAGTGTTAAATCTCCTGAGCAGATGTTCAAGAAAATTCCAAACTAAACACAGATTGTAAATTCTATATTTTAAGAAATACACAGAGTGTGAACATTTGTGTATCTTCACTTTCCAACCTATTATTTAGTATTTCACTATTTGTGTCTCATGGGATTTCATAGTCTAAGGGTCTCTTGAGGGAAGTCTCTCGCTTTTTTCTGTCACTTATTTACACTTTCAGGATTTCAGTTGTGATACCTCTCCCAAACACATCGGGCACACGCTTGGCAGAAATTGCAATGAGAGAACAATACCTTTCAGACATTAGGTGGACCTGGTTAACATCTGCCCAAATCTTCAGTCCTTTATGCCCCCTTTTTCAGTAAAGTCCTGACACTTCTTTGAATCACAAAACCTGAAAAACAATGGGTGTGTTCAATTTGGCAGTGCCAGCATGTAACATGTTAAACAGTGGCAAATGTGCAAAACTGTTCATCTGAAGTGCTATCAGCTGGTTTGTTGAATCCATGGTTGAATATCTAACACATGATGCACAAACAGTGGCAGGTGGTGTGGCAGAAGCTGTGGTTATGCATCTTGTTATATATGCATAGCCACTCTTGGATGACTGTAGCATGCATTGCTTGGAAATGTTAAACATCAGGTAGAGCATCAGCTGCTGTACACCCAAAAATCATTTACTAGTCCTGTTCTTTTATATCATGTTTATCATCTGTATCACCAAATTCAAAGCTGTGGTTAAAGGCTAAAGGAAGGAACTGTCAGATCCGAGAACTGTCACAAAAATGGAAACCTACAGATATGGGATAAACAAAGCAAAACCTAGAAAGAAATGAAATAAAGAAATATGTGTTTCTTTGTCTGAAATTTCAGCTTAAATCCTCTGAATCTAATGCAAGTGAAGAATATGAATGTGATGTGTGCATTTCAGTCAGGATTTATTACAGAAACAGACTGGGCTAATAAACAATATGTATTCCTTGTTTCACTGCTTTGCAGCTGTTCAGACTTTCCAGACTAATTGTGACTTGGCAGTGATAGTGTAGTTGTTACAGTACCTACACCTACTTGAGTTTTAAATCTCTCGGCTGTGTTTAAGCTCTCAGTGATGACTTAACATCATTAGTAACTGTCAGAAATCTCATGTATTGCTTACTATTGAGTAGAATAGATATTATGTATGGTAAAGGTTTTAGGCCTCAGTTAGAACAATATTCAGGCCACACTTTGAATTAATCTTTTGTAAACTAACAAGCGTTTATGCAGGAAATGCAGTCTTTTATGTGATTTCCATTTTAAATGTTGTTTTCTGTATATAAATTACACTTTGTTGTCTTGATTCAGGCCTGCAGATTCCATGTTGTGTGTTGAATTTAATTAAGAGGGAAAACCATGCATGTAAGGCATAAACAGACACATCACTTAGTGGGTTTTGTATCTCAGAAGGGCAACTATGATTATCTCCACCCATTATAGATTGTTTTGGGTGGGGATGCAGAGCTCCGTCATTTAGTTGTTAGAACTCAGCTTTTCCAAGTAAATAGCTGTTTAACATGGATATGATTCAGCATCTAGAAAAAGATCTACATTATGGCCCTGATGACATTGTTTAATACCTGGCTTTCCTTCAACAAAGTGAAATGGAGTAATTTGACCTCATCACCAGCATGTTTTGGCAATACAACTGTGATAAGTTGATTAGTACGATATAGTTACATTTACCTCAAAAAAGTTTTACTTTTGGTTATAAAATTAACTAATCAAACACTGAAAATGGAAAGAAAAAGGGAAATGTGAGTGTTAACATCCTTCACTGCAATGTTAAATCCCGCAGTCATGGTTTGTATATAGAAAACAATGCTGATAAACTAGTTTTATGTAATAAAAAATTTGATTAATGCAGAAGCCTTTTCCTGTTAATGTTACAGACGTCAAGTGAAGAGAATAGAGGAAGCCCCCAAATGTCATGGTATTTCTTTACTTTCAAGCAAAATAAATTACAGATGGAATAAAAATTATGCTCCCAAAAGGCTGAGAACCCCCTAATGTTCTGACCTTTTGATGAGCGTTAGCCTCATAGTCTCATCCAGGGTCCTTGTTTAGAATGGGAAACAAAAAGTGTGACCTTCTGGTTGAAATATTATCAATGAACCAACATCCTTGGGACTATTTAAAGGTTTGCTCATCCACAAGTTTCCCTTTGTTTTGCATTAGCTCTTTCTCTCTGCAGTGTTTTGTGAACTGATGCTTAACCATTACTGCAGTGAATAATATGGAAAGCTTATAATACTGTACTCTTAGTGAAAATGTAATAAAAGGCATCACAAATGACTGAGACAATGAGCATAATAAACAAGATATCAGCACAACCCCTGCATTAACACTGGTCCTACCTTCTGTTTTCTACATGAGTATTACAGAGGATAAACTTTCATTTTAAGAATCCATTTTATTCTGTCTGCTGTACTGTATAAGATATGTATTGGAGTGGTGACAGAAGCAGATTGGACAAGTGTAAATGAAACTCCTCAGCTTTAGTAACACATTCTGGTGCTACTTTCCTCACCATCCTGTGTTTCTCACCATCCAGTGTTGAAACATCCCACCTCCTAGCAGAACATATGCATTTTCTAAGTAAAGCCAGTGCCCAACGTGGTTTTGACACTGATAGAACTACAGAATCTTAGAATTTTTGCAATTCTTTTCTACAGAATTGACAACACATCCTCATACCTAAATAACTGAATTGGTCAGTTGCTAAAGACACCCATAATGACGTACAGTATGAATGTCTTTATGACAGTATGCAGATGTGACTGATGCAGTGTATTATTATCATCATCATCATCAGTGACATGTGTACCAGACCTTCATCATAGTTTGGTTAGGTTTAGGCACTAAAACTTGGTTAGGTTTGAAATGGGATTGTGATTTAGGTTCAATAAAGTATATGTAACTTAACTAAACTTTTTTTCTTAAAAATGTTACATATATACCTTAAGTTACGTTATGCACAAAATTGGGTTGAGACAAGAACAGCGATCTCCAGGGTGAAAGACCTGTGTTTGTTTGACCAATGCTTCCAACCTCTCCTCCTTTCAGTGCAGCTTTATCATTCTTTATACTCATTAGCTGAATTCCTGCTTTGCTGCCTTATTCAATTACCCTGGCTAATTGGTCGACTGACAATTAACGTAACTACTGTATGAGTAATGATAAAATGCTTACAAAGTCAACCTGTAATTCCAAATGAGGGCGGGCTGGATTCAAAGTAAAATAAATAATCATTATGTTTTTTAACACATGGGGAGGCATGTCATCTTCCTATTGTCATGTTTTACTGTGGAGTATTTTTTGTTACTGCTCCACACGAGTGGCTGAAGCTTGTTTTTTTTCCTTCTCATAAATAACAACTAAATGTTGTTTTATCTTTAAGTAGTATGATATTTTCTGACTTTATGGTTCTGAGGTGTAGGGCAAAGAATGCATTGATGATCTTCTTAGTTTAGTAATTTGTTTACAATGAATGGATGTTTCTGAGTGTTTGTTTACCCACATTTGAAATAATTTATACTTTGAATTTTATATTTGGATTGCACATAAAAAAGCCATTATTTGAATAACTACTCTTTACATTGTAAAAGACAGGAGAGGGAGATTGACAGCAACATAAACCATTATACTTACATATTTAGAAAACCCAATGTGAGTATACACATGAAATCTCAGAAATGGCCTCAAGAATAATAAGTTCTGCCTGCTGGGCCATTGAATCTCTCCCTGTGCTGAGCTGGGATGAGGTAAACAAGCGTTGTGAGCATTATCGATGAAGAGGTTTTCAGTGCAGGCTGTCATTAGGCGTTCACCAGGTGATGTGTTTTTGTGGAGCCATGTGTCCCTCTTCAGCTGAGTGGAGCTGTAAAGCTGCCAGAGACCTTAGGAGATGCTGATAGAGGGAGGTCAGTCCCCTATCAGTGAATCACAGATGGATATCTTGACTGCCATGAAAAACAGGGGAGTAGCTTCATGAATTTGTGGTTTATAATGAGTCAAGCTGGGAAAGAGATTGATAAGAGGAAAGACAAACTGATTTGATTACTAAGGCAACAGAAAATGAAATTGACAAGTTGCAAAGTTTCTCAAGGAAATTGATTTTAACACTCTTCGCACTGCCTTGGTAGAGCGGAACTGCTACAAGGCTGGCAGACAATTAAGACATGGGGTGTTAACATGGGTGCAACTTCTTAGTGCAACAATATCCTGAATTTGACTTGTGTATTATAACTTTGATTCATTTAACAAGGCAGGCTGACACTATCACACCCCTAAGGACAGGATCAGAAGTATATTGTCCCTTTTTTCAAAGTCAAGGATGGGA
This sequence comes from Acanthopagrus latus, assembly GCF_904848185.1. Classification (NCBI taxonomy): domain Eukaryota; kingdom Metazoa; phylum Chordata; class Actinopteri; order Spariformes; family Sparidae; genus Acanthopagrus; species Acanthopagrus latus. The sequence goes on from NC_051049.1 coordinate 22,440,585, forward strand.
CAAAATGTGTATGTTTATGATTGTATCTTCACTCTAGGACACGTATTGCAGCTTTTAGTTTTGCTGGAAGACTGTATGTCAGATTACAATCCCTCACATGCTAAATCCCTGCTCCTCTCAGACTCACGACAGTTAGCAGAGGAGATGGCTGATGAAAATAATTCACAAGCTTCTAAGTTGTTTCATATCTCACCTCCTTTCTTCTTTTGCAATCACATCACATTCTCCTTGCACTTTGTTTTCCTCAGTGCTTCTATGACAATTTACTTTTTCCCTTTGGTTGCATTAGCTGTGCTGCCACTGAGTGTTAGCGAATGAAACCAAATTCAAATCCAACAAATTTCATGGAAAAAGAACTTGGTGTTTGTGGAACAATATGGGCATTTTCCCTGTATGTTGCCTTTGTTCTGATCTTTTCTCTTAGCAGCAAATGTTACAGTTTTCTTTTCTTCATCCAGGAATCATTTAATGTCTTTTTCTGATTTAAATCTGACAAACTGCAAAAATCTTCATGAAGCCATGTCAGTATTTGTTGTTCATATATCATCAGTGACATGTTGATGACAGTAACAAGACCACATTTTTTCACCTGGACAGTCGTCAAAACATTCCCATTCATCATTCATCATCAGAGTCATCGCACCTTATCCAAAAGTTAAGGTCAGATAAACTGATAGAAGAGACACATTGACAGTCCTCGTTCAAATAGACATGAGCTCAGATTGTATATCACTGTGGGGCAGTGCATTGCATCATATTTGATATGGGCAGTTTTATTTCATTGAGCTGAGTATAGCTGTGCCCTGAGTGGCATTTGTTGAACCTTATGCTAGTACTGTGTAAGATGTCTGCTCAACTTAAACAGCACTGAGACAACAGTGCTGTGAAGCACCCATCAACGTCGCTATTTAATTAGAAAATATGGACAACTCGTAGATGTGATAGATGTTGTCATGTTATACACTATTGATAAACTATATATTAGTTTCACAAGATTGAGAATATTCCATATCATGGAAGCGCTTGTGAGATCAAGCAAGACTTGGAAAAATATAAATACATATGTTGTGTTTTAACGTTATTGTGTTCTTATATCTACCACACAAAGCTGAAGCGATCAGTTATATTAACTGTAATAATGTTTGCCATTGTACATGAGCCACATTGCTGTTTTGTCTTCCTATCACTGAAACAGCATGATACAGTCCTCTTACTGATAATGAACCTGTTGATAGTTCAATTAATCATTTCTGTCAATTACATGGAAAATTCCAAGGAACAAGGGGACTTACCCAATGGATATTAGGCTTGATAAACTATCATTTAGGTATGCATTAATAATAATCATTTACAAAAATAGTTGTTAAATAATTTTCTCCTCTTAATAAACTAATATTTTAAACAGTAGTTACACAGTCAGCCTCTCGTGTCTAATTAATTAATTTATTTTTGATCTGTGTTTATTGTCTTTCCACCCAATAAAGTGCAATAACACAGTACAGCACAACTCCAACAAACATCTACAACCATATATGCACATATATGTGCAGTGGATAAAACACCCCAAGATACTCAAAGACAGTGAGAAAAAGAGGGAGAGAATGGTCCCGGTACACATTTATATATAGTATACATTGGGTCAAAAATAGTATTATATAATTTTCAATTTCTGTTCCTTCTTGACCAATTATATGTTTTTGTCCACTGGATTACATGTGTCAAGAGCATATTCAGAAAATGTTTTACCTTTGGAAGACGTGATAATGTAACATAAGTAGTGATATTCAACATTAGGTAGTGCTGATGACATACATATCCCTCCATAAATGAGTAAAAGAAAAACACACATAAAAGTCCAAATAAAATAGAATAATAACATCACATCCTTTAGTTCCTTCCCCTTATATCCTTTTTGGGTCAAACGACTATTCCAATTCTTACCAGACAATGTGATTATATTACAATGATCAATAAAAGGCTGCCAAAGTCTGAAAAATGATCTTGACTACTTAATTACTAGCTTCAAGGGGTTTCATCTATAGGTCTATGCAAAATTATTCATAAGGTCTGAAAAATATTTTTCCAAAAATGTTATTTCCTTGGGCAGCTCCAGAACATGTAACCTAATATGGCAGAGCAAAGCCCACCATGATCAGATGAAGGATCAATTTCTGAAAAGAGGTTGTTTTTTTTTTTTGTTTTTTTTTAAATGTAGACCAGTTCAAGGTTTGTATTATCTGAATTAGAGGAGTAAAGCTAAGAATAGTTCCAGAAAGAAGAAGGGGGGGGGGGGGCTTGACCTTTCTATATTTAACCACAATAGCGGTTGATTTTGTAGCCAGTATGCCATCACGTTGATATTATTCACCTGATCATAAAGTTGAAAATTTGGCAACCCCATCCCTCCTGCTGACTTGGGTCTTTGTAAAAATGGCTTCCCATTTGTGGGTAATCTTTTTATTCCAAATTAATTCTGAGACTGTTCTATCTATTCTGTGAAAAAGCATTTTTGATATGAGTGAGAATACATTGATATAAATATAGATATCATCTTGATTTTAATTCGGCCAGCTAATGATAGGGGGATGTGGGACCATCTCTGCAGTCCTCATGTTTAGTTTTGTGTGAAGAATGCATGTCAAACTTCAGTTCCCTTTTGCTGGAGCATGTTTTCAACCATAAACAGCACCCGTAAGCAACAACAGTCAAAATGAAATTATTGACCTTTAATTTGGATACATTGATGACAGTTTGTATTTTCAACAAGCATTCAGCTAAAAATATTAGTGCTCAGATTAAAGGTATAGAAGACAAAAAAACTTAACCCTTTTTTTCTAACTTGGTTAACTATTTTAATGACATTGTGTTATTTTAAACTGCAAATTTAAAAAAAATAAAACGGGCCCTAAAAACACTAGAAAATAACACCCTCATAAAAACTGATTTTCTGGATAAATTAAGATGAGGATAAGAGGATATTTACACATGAAAACAATAAAATTACCCCTTTAATGTGGTTGAGCACTGTTATACGCAAATAATCAGTCTGCTGGAATGAAATTCTTGTGTGGGAATTTTATGGTTGTTCGTTACAGTCATGTAATTTTACGTTAGACATAGAAATTGATGTGATGTGATCTGTGGTCATTTGATCAGCAGGAATGTGTTAAAACCTGGTGAGAGTCTCTCCAACATGCATGTTGGCGTTGGCCCCAGCTCTTGGCCTTTCACAGAGGAAGTTGTCCAGAATGAGCCTCTTCATGTTCCTGGCTCTTTCTCCCCAGGAGCTGGCCGGGATGTGATGATTCCATCTGGACAAGCTTATAAACTGCTCTGTGCCTTTCTCCTCTCTCTGCTACCATATCTGTTATTCCCTTGTTACCTTTGCTTTGCATTTTAGGAATTTGAAATGTTCACTTATTAAAGCTGCACAGTTAATTGAATTATGGCAAAGTGGGTTGCAGAAGCTGCATTTATTTTGATAGAGGTAAACAAAAAGACATTATGATAAAGTACTGTAGTGCTGCAGAGATGTACTGGCCTACACATCTTATTCTTCAGATGTAGAAAACCAGAAAATCTGTTGGCACAGACCTCAACAAATGTCACATTATGTTTTTACTATTTTTTTAGGGTGAAAATTAATTGTATGGAAATGATCATTCCTACTTTCCATGAAGCATACTGAAGTCACAATATCTGTCAAAAATAGGATTTTTTAACGAAAGCATGCAGCCATATTATTTGTCCTGAGTAACTTAATAGTTTATTTGCACACTAATCGTAATCTCAAGAACATGACAGAAGAAGTGCAATAATTATGCACAGAAGGTGGAACAGATAGTCAGCATCAACAACACAACAGCATGAACAGTGCCATGTTTTTTTAAATTATTCATCCTTTTTAAAAAATGAAAATATATATTTGTTCCTTTTTTCTTTTTTTTTCTAAATACTAGTATCTTTAAATTACATAGTTACAATAGTGTAGGGTTGGTCACTGATCTGCCCAACCCCACTTTTACAATAATGTGAAGAGTATAGTGGTTCATGGCTCTAGTTGCTATGCCAGCTTTGGCTGAGGTTGCCCTCCTGAACATTTATTGTCATCACTATTATAACTGGTGTTATTGTTGGTGCTGCCTTCAAGGCAATTATCTTTGGAGTGACCACAGATTTCTTAGTTGTGAAAGTGTCTCAGTTGAGAAAGAACTCTGGGATTTGGGAAAATGTCCAGTGATTATGATTTCTCAAATCTATATCCACACTCATTCTTTGAATTGTTGACTTTAATTGTTTGACTTATATTTGGTGTTCCACATAGTTTACAGTCACAGTGCCTCCCAAAGTGAGGTAACATGAAGCGAGAGAAAAACCTGCCACCGGTAGCTAAAAGAGGTCCAGCAATGGAACAGTTTCAGTGCTATATTACAATTGATAATTTAATAATTGAATCCAGGAACAGGTAAATGGAACAGGTATGTGTGCATGAGTACGTGTGTGTGTGTGTGTGTGTGTGTGTGTGTGTGTCGGGACATGCTATTTTTATATAATGTAGTTTTCCAATTTTCAAGGTTGCACTTAACATAAATTAAGCCCCTAAAATGTTTGTGTGATCAGATTTGTCTAAATGTCACCAGTAATGAAAAATGTTGCCCTGGAGTAAACATTAATAAGTAATACTGAAGATAAATCTTCACAGCAAAAAGGCTGAATTTTGTTGTTGGACTGAAAAATTACATTGATCTGTGTCTGCAACAGCAGGATGCTGTAAACAAGTTACTGTTCTGTACAAGTTACAGCATGCAATATTTCTGCTTGATGGAGTGAAAGTGTAAGTCAGTCCTCATTCAATTTGTCAACTTCCCACTCTAACACTTGTCACTCACCTTGATGAACTATCATCAGTCATAAGACTGCCTACACACACAGCACTGTGATTTAGTTTGAGGCACACAGAATACCAACTATTTAGAGATGAAAAGGAATTGGAAAAGTTGGTAGAGATGCACTCTCCATGTTTAAGCATTGCAGTCAGCTCCAAACTAATTTGATGCACTTTGGAAGGCAGAAAACATGGTTAATGTAGATCGGTGTTATGACCACAGTAGATCTGCCAGTGGAGTCCTCACAATACTAAAATATCGTAAAGGTCAGTGCACCTTCAGAGTGTCAGGGTCAAAAGTTGTTGCTAACAGGCTAACTTTATTTACTTTTATCGGTAGGTTACAAACATGACATTGCTTAGCTGTGGTCTGGAGGAATTGCAGCACTCAATGGCAAACAGGCTAAATTGTAGACACATCGCAGTGCTATGTTCAGCCCTGTAATGTTACTACAAGTGTCATTCTCATCACTTTCACTCTCTCAACTGCACACTCGCTAGATTGCTAATTATTCGCTGAAAAGAGCTCTTGTATAAAATCTTATAGTGCAAAAAATGTTTTAAAAATACATGTAAAATAAATCCACAATGCTTAGGTGTACTCTGATGTGTGTATGTCAGCTCGAAAATGAATATTGGATCAGTTTCAATATTTAGAATCGAAATGTATTAAAAAAAGAAACACTGACTACTGATCACTAGCCGCCATGAGGCTCTACAACATTGCTCGTTCCTTGTTGAAGTGCAAATGATACTGGCTGTGTACTGTAGCTGCATCATTTGATGGAGGTCACTTTTATCCCCGTAACAAATCCACCATGAAGACAGACATGATAATCATACTCAGCTTCTCACCACACTCACGTGCCTCACTCATTGAAATCACTAAAGGACAAAAATATGAAATTCTTCTGAAAAGGGTGCATATTGTAGATCTGATCTTACATCTCTTTTTGTTATGTCCGTATCTGATAAAGTTTGGTCCCCGGAAATAATTCTTGGATATGTTGCAGTGAATACTACAGGGATAAAGCAGTGCATACACTGGTATCTCCAAAGGCTTTTCAGGTGTCTAATCATGTTTTTCTGTGTTTTTAACATGAATTTGTGTGTGTGTGTTTCCTGCTTATGTTCTTTTGTGTGCTTGATCTGGTGTTGGCAGAGGGAGGAGGAAGGTTATGTGACTCAGTCGAATAAATAGTTCCACATATCCCATCATTAGTCACTTTAATAAAAGAAATACGATTCAGCTCCTTCATCTTTTCTCCCCATTGACTCATAATGACAACCATTTGATTGACTGAGCCCACGCTGTCTGAATTTTTTTAGGTTTTGAAATAATTTCTCCCACTCAGTCAGCGCCTCGCTCAGGCAGGCGTAATGTTAGACTGTGTTATCAGAATCAGAATCAGAATTCCTTTATTTGTCCCGCAAACCGTGAAATTTCTTAACTAATGATGTGGACTGTTTCCAAGGTTAGGGGTTCAAAACGCAGTGGAGTCTCCTTTGATGGAGATACAGTTAGGATGCTGTAAGGTGCCTTGGGTAAATTCTGCAGCAAATGCCAGGAAACATTAGATAAGTTAAATTTGTCCAAGTCAAAACCCCACTGGATGATTTGACATTTTGTACTCCTGAGTTCACATCCCATGGGTTTTTTTTACATGTTGCTGCATTTGTATGTGTTTGTGCGTGGGCACCATCTGCTGGTCATATTTGGCAGCACTTCATACAACAGCTGTGTTATTGTTGGTGAGCTCATTGCTGTGACCCCTCCTTACCCCTCCCCAGTTTAATCAGTACTTTGGCAGTTGGCCCCTAAGCTTCAACAGCCCTTCAATTTTAACTTAACTGCCACGTTAAAATGGATGAATGAAAAATAGACTTAATCACAGACTGAAAAATAAATGTCATTCATTCCCTGTTTTACCATAAACATGGCTCTTTAGAAATTTTACACAGCAATAGTAGTATGTTAAATGAATTAATGACATTACTCATGGCACATTACTATTAATAACAAGGATTTGATCAACAGATAGTAAACAAGACCTTTAACATTTGCTACTATGTACACTTGATATGTAAATCTCATGTTCCTATGATTGAAAAGACAAAGGAAAGAGCACAAGCCACAGATACACAGACTTCATCCACATAAAGCCTTAGCATAATGACATTCTAGTTATGCTGTCAGATTGACAAGTGATCTATGATAATTGCAGTGCAGATATGGTACATAAGTGAACATTTCATTAACAAAGAAGTCTAAACAGTGTGTAGAAAAAAAAGTGGATGTTGCATAAAAGTAGTACCAGATTGAATAATGGACTAAGCAGTTAAAAAAGGATTGTAAATGCAGCGTATGATTTGCCGTTTTATTATCTCGATATTCTGACATGGGAGTCGTAAAACTGAGACTGAAATGTAGTGATATAACCGACTCTTAAGAAGGCATGTGTTCCCAGATCACAACTGCTGTTAAATATTCCTGTGTAAGGGTTATATTTGCGTTTGTCTGCTGCCGTCTTAAGCTTATCAGTACTAAGCATCAGGACAGTACTCTTGTCACTCATATACAACTGAACTCTGACACACAGCAGACCATTGTCAAACTTAATAATCTCTGAATCCATGAAACTGAACATAGTTTAATCTAGGTGTGGGACAATAAATAAACAGATATATCAAATATTCTTACATCTTTGATATAGAATTAAAGTTTGCTAAAACATATAGGAATAACTTTAACCTTACAATTATCGTGAAACAAATACTTGTATTGCATCACACATTAGACATACATCTATTTTTTTGTGACAAATGAAGGTTAGATAAATGGTGGTGCCACTGAACATCTCATCCGTCAGCACAACAAAGTTGTAAATATGACCAATAAGCACTCTTAAAACAGGTAAATAACAAAATGATTTAACTATGTAGCCTACTCAACCACAGTAGAATCACAAAAATCAAGGAGAATTTATGAAAGAAACACAATCTGTGCAAGTCAACAACATCAAGCAGGCAGAGGATTGAACAAAAATACAGGCGAACACGCCGGGTTACGAAGACACAGTGAGTGGAATCTACTAGTGAAAATATGCACATTTATTTTGTATTATGAGTATCCTGATAATGAATATTTACCAGGACCAGCTTATTGTATGTGTCTTATATCAGCGTTTTTATTGGAAGAGACAACGAATGTACTGGTATTGACTGAATGAACTGAACTGTTGAGAATGTCAGGTAGAAGCAACATGGATTTACAGGATGCTACTTATCTGGGGAAATGTTTAGGTACAAGCAGACTTCGGTTTGTGTGTTTTGGCGGAATTCACAAGGTTTTGTTTTGGGTAGAGGAGTTTCGGGTCACAGGCTGTCTCTGGGTCAAAGATGAAACTCTGCTTGATCTGTTTTTCCATCACTCCTCGGCCCCGTTGGGAAAGCTCTATTCACTTGAGATATGACCAAAAGTTTAAGTGACATTCGCAGGGTTCCAGTTATCTTTTATCTCAAGCAGGCTCTGTTTTTAGACAGAGAGGGGCCCCACTGACCAGTACAATGAACATCTATCCAGGCTGCAGCCTCTCAGTGCTACACAGCTCTGGCATTTGTCTACACAGGCAGAGCTGTAATCACTGGTTAATGTTTGTGCACTGATGGGCTGAGGAAAGAAACAGATGTAAACTGGTGCTCCAGGTAGTTGCCAGTGCCTGACACAGCTACTGTAGCTGTGGTACAAGCTAACAACGCTATAATTCAGGCCTGGCCATATTTAGGCAGTGCTCAGTGCTATGTAAACAGAGCTTACTGCTGAGGGGAGGGCTCACTCCTGCACTCATGTCTGTGTCCATCAACTTTGCTTGCACATAGCTCAGTTGAGAAAAGGTAATGAAGATGAACAGAAACACTGGACCTGAAGAAATTAGAAACTCCTACAAGCGTCTCTGAGTATGAAGTGCATCATTACAAGACAGACTCGATGGCTGTTTAATGATTTCCTCTGAACAATGCTGCTGCCATGAGATGGACGACCAGGACTACCTGTCAGGACTGAGAGGGCTGCACAGGAGATCCGCATAAGAGACCAATTTTGTTAAACCCTCAGACGGAAGCATGAGTGAGGCCCAGTGGCAAAGCTCTGGGGAGGCTGATTCCTTCCCACCCAGCAGCCCTCAACCCATCCAGCTGAAACCGCGGTCAACGTCTGGCTCGCCCTGTGGATCACCGAGAATGTCCCCCTGTGGCTCTCCTCGAAACTCCCCCCGCCACTCTCCTCAGCTATTCCGCAAGCTCCTCATGAACCGTAGCATCGCTCTGCAGAGGCGCTTCACCCTGGCACACACACCCAGGTAGTGTGAGTAATCAGAAGCTGATTGTTGTCAGGATTTACAAAACTGGAGAAGTTGTAGTTGCACATGGATGAGAAAAGTTCATTTTGAAGGCAGAGATTCAGAGCTCATCTTCTTTGTATCAAGTCTTTGTATCAATATGACCCAGTGTTACTTGAGTAAACTCAAGTAAATGCATTTGTTTCAGAGGCTGATAGTTAATACAGCTGTTTTACACGTCATCAAAATGTGTGTCATGGGTTTGCTGTGGCAAATAAAGCCCCATTGTCCAATCAATTTTGCTGACGTCGTGATCGGTGTCATCTCAATGGACCTTGTTGTTCTTGCAATGAAAGAGGGTGTCTTGTTTTGTGCCCAAGGTGCTATGAGCTGCATTCAGCAGACCTGGCACAGGTCAAATAGTGAGAAGAGATCCAGATGAAGTAAATGGACTGCGTTGGTTTGACCTGAGGTTTAGGGCGCATTCAGACTAGGCAAACCATACCGTGCCCTAGCATGTTCAACCCCCAAAGTTCAGTTTGTTTGACTAATGTGAGGGTTCCGTACTGTGCTCAAGCACGGTACGTATTTGACCCTGGCATGGTTGAGATGCTCTTTGCAATGGTACGGTTGCTAATGCACGAGCACATGTCTGGGTGCGCAATGTGGACATGAAATATAATCATGTTTATTACGCTGCCTTGCATATGACATCCTGGAATGCGAGAGGGCTGTCTCCCTGACCAAAACAACACAAAATAAGCCACAAAAACAACAATAAACTTTGTGATTTATTCTGTTGTTCTCCATTGTGCTACAACTGCGCTATAATGTGATGTTGTATGATCAAGCGGTAACCATGCTCAGGCCCGGTTGCAGTCGGAGCATTGTGAGTGCAGGCCAGCAGGTGACTGGGAAGGAGGGACAATTGTGCTTTGGCATGATAAAGAGCAACTGGGCCAAGTGTGCGTGTGCCCTTAAAGGGACTAGGGCCATCTCACCACAGGGACAAAAGGCTGGCGCCAAATGCTGTACTGTCACGTATTCACTCATTCCTCATGACTAAAACAGACAACATGTTTCTCTTCTACATCAAAGACAGATTGAGCTGATTTCATTGCCTTGCTGAACTACTTAAATTGGTATTTCCTGTCTTAAATAACACAAATGTTTGAAAAGATCTGCAGAACAGCATAGTATAGTGTGGGTTATTAGTCATTTCAGAACAGAATGTCAAGTATAGATATCCGAGTGGCAGTATGAAGTAATTGTCTGATTCTTGAAAGAGAAACTAAACATGGTAGTGCGGGAAAAAGCAGTGCTATTTGGAAATGACGTAGGAAATAGATTTTCCATGTACACAACTATGACCTGTGGGTCAGCTGAGGAAACTTAGGGGGAGCTGCATGGAAGGAAAATCACTGTGCTGTCTGAAGCCCTCATTATTCAGTCTTGTTCTTGTTTTTAAATCCACAGTGTTAACAACTGTTAAATTTGATTATTGTCATGTCATTGTCCGAACCGCTTATCCCTTTCCATGGGGTTGCGGGGTGTTGCTGCTGGAGCCAATCCCAGCCTTGTCTCAGGGCGAGGGCAGGGTACTCCCTGGACAAGTCGCCAGCTCATCGCAGGGCCCTCACTGATGAGCAATGTGGGGTTCAGTATCTCGCTCAAGGACACGTCGACATGCAGCCCAGCACTGCCCGGAGCTGGGATTTGAACCAGTGACATTCCGATCACTAGTCGACCTGCTCTACCCGCTGAGCTACAGCCGCCCCAAAATTTGATTATTTGTAAATGAAAAATATTTAGTAAGCTTTAGTAACATTCATATTCATCTGATCATACAGAGCACTATTTCATCTTGAGGGACTTTAAATACTGATAGATTTTGTGTTTCCCACAGCTATCTCAAAAAGTTCTAAATATTTGATGTTTTTAACAAGGCGTTGTCCCCATGAGGCTGAGGAGAGCTTCATGTGGCTACAAGCTGCTTGCAACAACAGTATTTTTGTATTTCCTGTGGTTTTAATTTTAACCATCCCATCTCCCCTGGTTACACTACCTCAGCACTTTTGCTTCCTCTCAGTATTCTTCATTAATCCAGTTAATGTTTAAGCTTGTTCAACCAACACATTGATTATTAAATGCAATGAACTCGGATGAGAAAAACTCCCTTGCTAACCAAATTGATGAAGATTTTTCAGAGAAAAGTAATTGAAGTTCCTCAGGTGTGTCTCAGCATACAATGAAGCAATTATTTTACAACTGGAAATCTCCCTGGAGGACAATGAATAAGAGTAACAACCAGAGCGGAGCAAAGCTTTGATTAACACCCCGATGGTCAGGAGTTCAATTCTTGAGGGGGGGTTCCACTGTATATCAATGCACTAAAATAAATCAAATATTCAATGAAAGATTTTAGAATAAACCATCACAGTAAGAAGAGCAACACTAAGTGATGGAGAGGTACGAAAAATATAATTTCACACTGAGTACATTTTTTTTTTTTTTTTTTAACACAAACTATAAAGGAATTAAGTTTCACATCAGGTTTGTGCTAGCTTATGCAATACATCATGCAAACATATCAGCTAAACATAAAACCCACTCTACACAATTTTGATGTTTTTGTTTGGCTTGGTTTCGACCAATTACTTCACCTGCATTTAGTTAGGGTAGATACGCTGCTCTGCCAGTGCAGTTGAAATGGTGCAACATGTGGGATTAATGTCCTGCTGTAGTCACTCATGTCTCCAGAAAAACAATATATATAAAATATTTTTTTGTCATGTTTTGGCCTAGTTTGACCATGAATGTATGATAGACCAGGATACAGGGGCACTGCTCAACCTTGCTTCCAATTTTACCCAGTGGCCACCCATGGCATTGCAGCAAAGATTCCTTGTCACCTATTTTTTCCTCATACAACACCATCAAACACACAACATCTGAAGATTTCAGGTGCACATAAGATCAATTATGAATCTTTCTATTGTTATTTTTTTCGTCTGTGGAGGTTTTATATTTGTACAATTTTCTCTCAGCCAAGAAAAGTGATTAAAAAAACTGTGATTTTGACTGGAAAGTAGAGAGGCCACAGGAGAGGATAAAGAGTACATGATAGGTAGTGCTTCAATATGGTCGGAGCTGTAAACCTCGAGGCCACCAGAGGATCATGCAAACTTAGTTTATGGTACATCTTTAATATGCTGAAGTGTGGTACAACCTTTTTATAGATGACATGTTTTATTCCCCATGTGGCTTTCGAAGACCAAGCGTGCTTGGACTTTTATTTATTATGTTATTTCAGGCTTGTAAGGCTGTTTATTCATTCTAGCCTTACCTCAGTATATTGTCATTATTATCAGCTGCTTCTCATGACAAATTATTTCTAACACACTTAGAAGATAACCATCTAAGTTTATGCTTAGGGCAGTGGTGACCAATAAGCACTCTTAAAACAGGTAAATAATAAAATGATTTAACTATGTAGCCTACTCAACCACAGTAGAATCACAAAAATCAAGGAGAATTTATGAAAGAAACACAATCTGTGCAAGTCAACAACATCGAGCAGGCAGAGGATTGAACAAAAATACAGGCGAACACGCCGGGTTACGAAGACACAGTGAGTGGAATCTACTAGTGAAAATATGCACATTTATTTTGTATTATGAGTATCCTGATAATGAATATTTACCAGGACCAGCTTATTGTATGTGTCTTATATCAGCGTTTTTATTGGAAGAGACAAAGAATGTACTGGTATTGACTGAATGAACTGAACTGTTGAGAATGTCAGGTAGAAGCAACATGGATTTACAGGATGCTACTTATCTGGGGAAATGTTTAGGTACTTAGGGCAGTGGTTGTAGTAGCTTCTTGCTGTTGCCATGCAACAAGTGTCCCTCAAACTGAAGCTTGAATGTTCTAAACTTTCAGTACTAGCAGCTAGCTTGATTGAAGTGCTGTGTCATCTTTTAGCTTCCAACCTACTGCCATATTATGTGTGAAAAGTTAATGAGTATAGAGAAGTTGTGACATCTATGTCCACCCCCCCCCCCCCTTTTTTCATTCTTGCAGATGTTTCAAGTCGTAATTCAGTTTTCCTTCCTGATTTGTCTTTTTCATCTTGGGTTTGAGTAGTAGTAGTAGAAGTAAGCTGGAGGTTCCCCTGTTCTTTAACTGTCGAGTAGTGTATTGGGAATGGTGCCAAAAATTTTCCTTCAAAATATCAAGCTGAGATGATTTGTTGATTAATCAAACTGATTGACTGAAAAATATTGTGTTGTGACAGGTGATGAACAGTTTAAATCATCCTCAGTAGCAGAAATACATTCTCTGGAGACTTCTTTGTTGTATCCTTTTTTAAAGGGAATACCTTTGTGTTTGGGGCTTTTGGTAGAGCTAAATAAGACATTTAAAGAAGTCATCCTGGGCACTGGGAAGTTGTAATATTCTATTTTTTTTTATGTCATAGACCCAACCATTATGAAGTAATCAAAAAAAAAAAAAAGAATCTGCTGACACTAAAACTCTCAAAAACATAAGTATCAGTCTATCATGTATACTTCTTTGAAAGTTTGAGATTGTGTTTGTTTGGTTCTTCCGTTTAACAAATTTATGCCCAGCTGCCACCCCCCACCCCTCTTACCACCCTGCTCAGCACCAACTCTAACAATATCCCCCTGTAATTATGTAGCCACAGGGCAGCCGAAGGGGGGTGTTGGGTCAGGCGGCCCGTTGATCTCACGTGTCAATGAAGGCTGAGCCAAGCCAACTCTGCCAAACACAAAAGCACCCGCCTGCCACACAGTGGAGTCAGAGCTCTCTTTTACAAGTTGGGACAATGATAATGTTCCTCTGTCTAAATGTAGGGAAGAGAGAGTATTTTAGTCTGTCCAAGTTGCTTTGGCTTTTCTTTGGAAGTGTTGTTTAAAAAAGTTTTAACCTCTAACTTCATACCAAATCTTTTATAGTGAGTTCTTTCATAATTGTCTCGGCATTGGATATCCTGCATAAAGCAGACTCCTTGACAGCACAGCCCCTACAGCAGCCTCAGGGGACTCCACAAGCTCTCACACTGCTGGAGGAAGAGGTCAACTGGCGCTGACGCTACCCTGCGGTGTCATTGCTCTCAGCAGCAACTCAACCCTTCCCCTTTCCTGCAAACAGAGTGAGTGACTGACAGAGAAGCAGAGTAAGAAAGCTACTTCAGTATTCTTCTGTTCTGATCTCCTGTTCTCTGTTGGACAATTCTGCTACTAAAGACCGTACAGGAATGCAGTCATAGCCACAATGTTTGTTGTTGTTACAACAAACTACTGAAAGAAGAACTGTGGAGACTCCTTCAATGCAGCTGAGTCCTCAGTTCCAACAGCTACCTTTCTACTTCTTCCTTCTGGAGAGACTAAGTGAATATCTTACTTCAGTCAGCCTTGTTGAGGCTTGCCTGGGACCTCAGTGGAAGAACTCTGAAACCAGCATCCTGAGGCACAGACGATTAATTAGGTCTGTCCTCTGTCTGACTTCATCAGTTTTTTTTTTATTTGTCCCTCACCTGGAATCTACTCGTGTTTTGGTTTGTGGCAGTAGAAATCCTCATGGTGTCCATCCCAAACCACCCAGTGGTTCATGGGAGGAACATAGCATACTGAGTTGTGAAGTTCAAGAATCTCCGCAAGAGACTCAATTCATATGAGTCAGGAGCTCAAGGGACAATGAACAAAGACCTCCGGTTTGCAAGGAAAGGGGTCCCGACTGGTTTCGGACACGGTCGGAGACACTCGTGCTTAGGGTATGTTCCTAAACTATACATCCTGCATCTGTTCACTGCTTATATTCATGTGAGGGAGTATTTATAGTAGCTGCAGAGTACAGCTACGTGCCTGACTCACAGACCTGTAGAGAAAGTTTCACTGTCCAATCTACAACAATAGATAAGGTTATTTTTAAACAGAACACGCTGTACATTAAGGGATTCATGAACAAGTGAAGTATTATCTTTGCTAACTTTTGCAGTGATGATAGCTGCTGCTAATTTCTGCACGCTCTGTTGTCAAAAAATGGACCAGAATACATTGGAGCAACAGCACAAGTTGAGTTTGCAGTAGAGGATTTTGAAACTATCATATCCACTCATCCAGCCAACTTTGTGTTGGGTATCACTATTGTTTACGTTTTCTTCACATCGATACTGACGCCATGATCACATCATGTGAGATGTGTGTTAGAGACAGGGAAGATGAACAAGAGGGAGAATCCAGTCATGAAGTATAACTGTTGTTTTTGTACTTTTTTGTATAGTTATTGTCGCAGATGCCCTCCTCACCTTCCTACACTCAATTTGTCAATTCAGCATAATAAGATATTGTGAAAACACGATCCCTTAGAATTCTTTGGGCTAGATAACCAGTCGTATTGTGACAGCTGTTATTCACATGTCTCATGGCTTCAATGTTGAGTGAATGCTATTTGGAAACTAATTGCAGAATTAGTAGATTAACTTTCTTTTGTAATGTAGCTGTGGCTACATGTATTCAGAACAGAAGAACAAGAAAAAAACCTTTCCACACAGGGACTTACGAGAACACATATTGTATAGATAATGCTAATGCCAGTCTATGACCTGTGTAAAAGGTTGAATGGTTCACATGGTGGGGTTATGTTGTTGTAACCCTAACCCTATGTTCTGAGAACTGAGGACAGTGTGTGACTGTATGGTTTTAAGCTGCACTGTTTTTGTATTTGCTGGCATTTTACCCAACAGCTTTTTAGAGGAAGCTAATTTTGTTTGTGGCAAGTTTCATTCAACAGACTTCCTGTTTTTGCTCAAAGTCTTCCAGAGACATTTTTTTAGCTTGATGACCCTGAACCAAATGTTGCTGACAAAAACAGAAGTGACTGTTGGACCATCTACAGATGCTTGTGTCCAGGCAGTTTAAAGGCAGTTTTCATGGGCAGTACAGTTTACATTTTTATGAGTGCATGTGTTTCATTTTGTGAATGAGTGTTTTTCTCTGAGTGTGTGTTGTCAGTCTGCCTGCTATGTTGGTAGTCTGTGAGCAGAGGTGTTAGAAGGGGGATAGAAAGTCCTGCTGATCTGCTATGAGGGACATACTCATGTTACACTGATCACAAACACATACTGCCCTGCTGTGTCAGTGTGTTCCAGTGTTTGTGTGTTGCTTGTGTGTTCATGCCCATTTCTGTGCGCAGTCCTGGTAAGCATTAAGCTGGGCTGGGATTGGTGGGCACCGCCCAGCTCTCTGCTCGGCTGCTGGGTCAGTGGTTGACTCAGCCTCACATATCACATCCCAATACGACCACAAACACATGCCACACCTTCACTGCTGTCACCCGGAGCCAGAACTCTACAGTTAAATATGAGGGAAACTAAGAATACTAATTTATTTATCTTCTTCACTGACATAACTGTCCTTGGTGTAGAAGTACAGTTGTTTTTTTAAAGTTAAATGCAAACTTAAGGAAAATAATATTTTGACTTGAAAAACCACACATGTAGTAACTTCTTCTTTCAATTGTGCAGTAGAATATTTTGTCTGACAAAGACAAAGCACTGAATTTGAAAGGTCAAAGGCAAAGCATGTTTATTTATGTAGTGCCATTCAGACACAAGGTAACACACAGTGCTTTACAGGGGCTTAGAAATACAGTTAAAGAAACATTAAAGAAGAATGTATATGTTATGTTAAAAGATAATATAACTGAAAGCAAAAATAAGCAAATGAATGGTTCCAGATTTTTTATAAAAAAATATTCTTCTTTTTGTTCACCTTTAGCCATATAACTTGAAAGTATCATTGCAGTTTTTTTCTGGTAGCAGCCTCTGCAGTACTCCTTATAAATGCTATTTCCTGTTACTGTTCAGGCTGTTTAGATTCAACATTTTTATGTCAAAGAATATCGTACGTTTGTATCTGCTTTATTTGAGAATGTTGCTGTTCACATTCAAACTCAAATCTTCCCCTCCTTTCCATCATGCCTGTGTTGTGATAGTCAACTCACGTCTGTCCCTGTTTGCTCTTTCAGATATCAGTTATTTTTTTTGTGAAAACCCAAATGTTAAATAACTACATAAACCTATCCCTCAACTCTTCTCTATTCAAGACAAGCGTTTCATTAGTTAAAGACATACCTCCAAGCAGTTATCCCTGTTGTAATGGAAATGCAAAGCCCCACCACACTGGGCTGATGTGCTGAGTCAAACATTAACATTTACTTCAAACAGCAAAAAGAAATGTCTATGCTTTTGATGTCAAAGAGGGTCAAAGTCATGCAGTTTGCTTCATAGCTGTAAACAGATTCATTTGAAACACTGTCTCCACTTGAATTTTGTCTGACCTGATATTATTATAAATGAAAGGCAACAGCAACCACCTCACCACGGTCAATACCTTGTAATTGTTCTTGAATTGAGGGATTTTTGGGTTTACAGATTTAAAAGATGTTGTACTACTGTGTCTCCTTTCTGTCCAACAGATGAAGATAGAGTGATATGTCAATGTTAGATTTTTTTGATTTACTCATGAGTTAGGGAAATTAGGGGAATTTCGAAATGTTACTAAGTCATGATTTGGCAATTTGTCAGAGAGACTTCCCTGGGTAGATGACTCATGTGAGCTCCTGTTAACACAACAGAAACATTTCAAATAGCCAGATTATTTACAGATACAACCTGTGCCAGGTGATTACTTGCCTCCGACCCAGTACAGTCCCAGCTGGAGCAGGAGCGATAAGCCCCTCCCCCAACAATAAAACAACAGACCCTCAAAATAAAACCCCCAAGCCCAGAATAGCTCCCCAGCCTCACCAGCTTGGCTGTACACGACACGTGAATGTGTTTCTCGTGTGCACACACACACACACACACACACACACACACACACACACACACACACACACACACACACACACACACACACACACACTGCATCCTGCCTTTGCTATCATCCTAAAATTCATATTGATTGTTCCACCACAGAGTTGTTGTGGTACCAGCACTGGAAAAATCACACAAGTGGATAGCAACTGTAATGACCCTGACCCTTTACAAGGCTTGCAGTTTACTTTGTTAATTGTGGTAATAAGTGACTTGCCCAATTGCCTTGTTTCTGTAGTTGAGTGTACTACTAAGAGTGCGTCTGCGTCTGTATGTGTTTATTTCTTTTGCTACCTGGTGTGAACATACTGTAGTTTCTTCCCGGCAAAGAGCGACCTCTGCTGGATAGTCAGTCCACTGTCAGCACTTCACTCACATAATGCCTAACAACATTCTCTGATATCCCAGATACATTTTGTGTGAACTTGGTGAATGTTAATCTAGGTGATGTTGGAATTGCATGGAAAAATATTATTGGACAAATAAAGAGTTAAAAAAAAAAAAGTAAAGATAAAATGAAAAGGATGCTGCCCACTGAAATAATTCATTCTGTTAAACTGCAGCTGCAGGTTGTGTGTTTTGTGGGTGGTGCAGGATAAGCAGAACTACTTCAGTACTGCAGGAGGATGTATGTATGAGTATTAACTAAGCAGCAACCACCATGACTGGTTGCTGACGCCACAATGTCTGACAGCCACTACATGCTTTCTGACTGACTCTTAGGCTATGTTAACATTGGACCTTCATCATCACAGATTCTGCATTTGATGAATTAAAATGATTAAGAAATGAAAGATTCACAAGTTCTGAGAAATAGGATCAGACTTGGGTCACATTATATCAGACATGTATCAGAATGTACCCGAAAAAAGCAGCACAAAGCATAATACTTAAAGTCATATTCACTACGATTGTTACTGTTCACAGTGATTTTAGTTGGTGACCTCACAGATGCTATGTCCATGTTATTACAAGTCTGTGACATGAAAGCAGATTTTTATTGAGTGAATACTGTGCTGCATGGTTGCATGTGTCACTTTAAAAATTACTCCACAAGGTGGTGCAAGTCTGTCTCTTCAGCATGTGCATGTGCAGACAAAGTTTTAGAAGGTCTTTAAGACAGCCATAACCACTGTACCTGTCTAAGATAAATCACAGTCTTTAAATTAAAATTAGTTTAACTGTTATGGAGCATCAGTTCAGGATAGATTTACTGTTTTCAGATGAGCAATTTTCAGTTTCATAAACTTGTGTATGACTTTCATTTAAATCTGAAAAAAAAACCAGGAAGTAAGTACTTTTCAGCAACAGGAAAGTCCCAGTGTAGTCAATCATGTCCTATTATTAAAATGAACCCAACTCTAAAACAAGCAGACGCAGAGCCTGCAGACCTATCTGCCTCATTCGACAGTGATTTCTTTCTGTGAAGCTGTGACAGAAAGCCACATTTATCAATACTGATGCTGTGAAGTCGTGTAAAACAGGCATAGGAAACATTTACATGAATAAAGCCTGAGTAAGTTAATGTAAAATTAGATTTTTCTGCTATAAAGTTCATTATAACTCAGAACTAATAATTAATACTGCATGACACACTCAAACATTTACATGTGCACTCTCTCACACTCCCAAACACAGATACATGTCACCCCCACCCACCCCCCCACCCCCCCCTCGCAGCTTATTCTCATTACCAGTGGTAATGTTGTCATAGGAGCCAGCAGCCAGCTGGACTGTAGAAGTCATTTGGCTGGTGGATTTGGTTACACAGCGGCCTCACAAACACCTCATTCTCAGCAAACCTCCACCCCTGCATCTGCTTCAAGGTCCAACATGTTTCACAAGCACGTTGCACACGGAGGGAGGCGAGAATTGGTGGGAGGGATTTTATTTTAATTTAATTCAGACAAAGTCAAAACATGGTAAACATCTTTGTGAAATTTTGGAAAATAACTAAAACAAAACTAACTGAGATTAATCCCGTGATTTTGGATGTAATTGAACTTAGATTGATACTTCCTCTGTCTGTCAGTGTTCAGTCCTTTGAAAGTTCACTGAATCAATGCGCAAATTCAGATATTATTCCTTTGCATAATCTTAAGAGCAATTCACTACCAAAAATTGGATCCAGGGAAGATCATGAGGCAATTTTGAATGTGAGACTCACATAAATCATCTCTTTATCATAGTGGAAGAGTTTGCTTGTGTTATCAAGGCATTAACCCCTATAAAGATCTCCCAAAGCAAAGTGGTCCCATATGACCCCATTCAGGGGGGTAGTAGGAGTGAAGAAGCTCTGTGAATCAATGCCATTGGGAGGGAGCAGGAAAACATTAGCCCATCGTAGAGGATTTACTGGTCTGGAGGGTTTGCTACAATTATTTGGGCATTATAATGTTTGGTCTCCTCCTGAAAGCTGATGTCAGGTTGCTACGAAGTGGATTTTACAGGGGTCATGCAGACCCTGTCTTGGCTGTGGAGAAGGCAGCTCTTTTCACAACACTTCAGTACAATCTTTTCCCCCAGTTTAAAACGCACAGTAATCATCTGCCTCAGTTGTTAACTCTTGTTTTTTAATCTGTCAATGAGGTGAAATAATCACTAGCAGGACCAGCATGGCAGTAGCAAGACAACATATCAGCTTCATCTTTATGCAAGCTGATCAGCAGGGGTTCCCAACACATTACCCACGTGCACCATCGAGTGATTCCCACAACGCTGCACCAACCTGCGGCATTTTACCACGAGGTCCAATGTGAATCCAGCCTCCCTGGGATGCTTCCGAGCATGCTGGTAGTACTACTTGTATTTGACATGTCAACACATGTTACATTAATCGCGTCACACCAGCCCTGGCAAGATGGAAGAATGGGGTACTTGGGATGTTACTGACAGCATGCATGGGGGCAGTTTGCAGCTGACTGAAGTAGTTCAGATGAGCGTCAACACCTTCAAGTTTGAGGCCAAAAACTGTCCATTGCCCCCATTGAAAGAAAAGAAAAGAAAAAGATGTTCAGATATCTCAGGGTCTTGTTTATGAATGAGTGTAATAGAGTGAAATTGCACCTGTACTTTGATGTTCACACGAGAAAAAAAAAAACAGAAATAATCATGCCAAGAATAACAAGCTTGAGTGAGAAGTTTAACCCCTGGCTTGTGTCTCACCTTTGCACAGCTGGCCAAATACTACATGAAATGAGAGTGAATGGTTAGACAAAACCAGCATATCAGACTTCAGAAAGGCATGGGAGGAGGGGGCTCCAAAGCTATTTGACCATCCAGTATGCATACTGCCCCCCTAATTTAATTTGAGTTAGACAGGGAGCTTCATTTGTCCTTATAAATTCAGGGGAATCTTTGCCTGATGGCCTCGCATTGTTATCATATCTCTCAACAACTGAGCCATCATTGTCTTCCCCAGTCTGGCACTCAACCTCACCCAGTGTTGAAACTAAATTAGGAGCCTATAGCTTGTACCATCTGATACCACGCTGCTGGTATAAAAATCAGCCAAAAGCACATTGTGTCATTTAAATCAAATTAAGGCAAATCTGTACTTGGGATGTAAAGTAAAGGCTTGAATTTATAATCCAACATATAATCAAAACCTTCTATTGGAATTAAATGAAACAGGATTTTAATGCGTCATTGAGCAGATGGAGCTGCATATGAATTTTAAATGCCCACTTTATTATTCCGACTAACCTCAAGCTGAGTAATGAAACTTCATGTAGCAGTTTTCACTTGAACCGGGTCAACTCTAGCAGGTCGCGACAACGTCTGACTCTGCCACTTAATCCTCACCACGTCACTGATTTTTAGCCAACTCAGTCTTTCTCATGATTTAAAGCCCCCTGCATTCTACCTCAGCTCCTGTGTGCCTGCTCACACGTCCAACTCCACTGCCTGTCCTGTGTCTCAAAAGACAAATATTTGCCCGCGATGTCGACAGCAGTTAGCCGGTCAGTTGGTGACATCATCAGGTCCAGTAAGTCCATCACTCCCTGTGGTGAGATTGGCTGCTTCTCATCCGCTGGAGCTCAGATTTGTCCATTGAATTATACAGTCACACCCACTGATGTGGGCAAAAATGTACTGGCCCTTTAACAAATAAAATCAACTACTACAATAGAAATGCATGAATGAGTAACATGTTACAGTTTTAACACCTCATAGATTTTTTTTCAGATGCAAAATAAGTTAAAGCTACAGGCATTTTTTTTTACTTCAGTTTAGAGCTGCACAATATATATGATGTATCTCATTATCAGGATATAAGACTATATATTGTCTTAGATTGTGGAGATTGTTATGTTGTGGTACATCTTAAGTGTTGTCTTTTCCTTGTTAAAAGACTGCATTACAGCAAAGTGATGTAATTTTCTGAATTTACCAGAATGTTTTACACGTTCTTTTGTCTTCACCCTCTTTGCCATTGTATCCACATTACTCAGATTTTTGGTCCGAAATCTCAGTGTGTTAGTATTTTGGGAAAATAACGATAGTCATCCCTACAGTATCGTTGCAACATTAATATCGAAGTTTTGTTGGAAAATATTGTGATATTTGATTTTGTTGTCCAGTCCGAACACTCACGTAATGCTTTTGAGAAGATTTCAAACCATTGTGGTAAATATATACTTTATTTCAATATGGACTAAAAATATTGAAAATTATTTTAAGGCCATACTGCCCTACTTCAATACAAAACTTTTTAAAATATTTATATTCTATAATGTGATTGATACCATGAAAAAACACTGAATGCATGAAATATATCTATTTAAATTTAAAGCTAAATATAGCAATGATAGAGTATGACAGTGAGATACAGCATCATCCAAAAAAATTTGACACAGATAACTTGATTTACATACTGTGGCCTCTGCGTTGCCTTGTCTTCTTCCTGCATGCTTATTGGCTGACTGATACTGATGAGAGGAACTTGTTAGTTATTGAAATTTGGCTTTGAGAGACATTTTTTAATAATGGATAGTATCAAGGCAATTCAGTCGCTGCCATAGAAGTATCAGTGTTGGATACCCAGCTTGAGAAATGACTCTGTAGAAAACATTAGATAGCATACTTTTTAAAAGACATTTGTTTTCTTCTCTTTATAAAGGTGGAGTATAAGAGGGTTGAATTGTGGTCAAAGATTTGGTTGAAATTACTTGAACCATTGAGGTTTTTTTTTTTTTTTATTCTGGAAAGAAATTCATACATTGGTGTGTGTGTGTGTGTGTGTGTGTGTGTGTGTGTGTGTGTGTGTGTGTGTGTGTGTGTGTGTGTGTGTGTGTGTGTGTGTGAGAGAGAGAGAGAGAGAGAGGGAGAGAGAGAGTTTGCTGAGCCTGTAAACAGTTTAAATATCCACAGGAGGCACGCTGCCTCAGAGAGTTTCCCTCTTCAGAGTGCTGCACACATGCGGTGCACATTGACCACATACTGCGCATATACATTACCACATGCACATGGGTGCACACGAACACGTGATGCAACTACTACAACCACAGATCCCCCTCAGTCTCTCTCACTCACACACATACTGCGCATACATACGCACAGAGTTCATGTCTTTTTTAAAGCCCACATGTGCTGGACGAGACAGACAGAGAGAGCCATAGAGAGACAGAGGGAGGGAAGGAGGGAGGAGTGTATCTCCAGAGAAGAGAGAGAGCTCAGCTCTTAGTTCCTCACTCAATGTGGATTTGAAACCAACAACTTCAGTCGCCGCTTTAAGCTCCTCAAACCGCATGAAACAGGAGTGTCGCTGAGGAAATGACTTTAGAAGCCACACTGCTTTGATCCCGCTTCCTTTCTTCACCCTTGATTCATTTCGGACTGGAGACATGATGCTGAAACACACTGAGGAGGGCTTTCCTCTGCCTGTCTGCGCGTCAGTGGAAACCTGGTGTGGTGTGGAGGGAGAGGAGAGAGCGCACAACAGCAGAGGAGTAGAGGAGCGCCTGGAGGAGGAGGAAGAGGAAGATTAGTGGAAAACAAAGCAGAAGGGAGACAAAAACAACCACAAACATGAGTCTACCGACTAACTGTGTGTATCTGGCCCCCTCGGTCCAGGATCGTTACTTCACAGTGAGGAATGGGAATATCTGTGGGTCACCGTGCGCTGTCAACCGGCCCATCGACATCGTGCAGAAACGCAGGCGGTAGGCCAGATGTGGTTTTAATCCAGATGTTGTAGTTACACAATTCTAAATGCACTGCTGTCTAAAGTTTCACCCATTTTTTAAGGGACAAACGCTCACAAACTCTTATAGGGACTTTCTTGTGGAGCATCTAATAGTGAGTTAGTGTTGGAGGTCACCCAGATTTAATTTTTTTTTTACTTCTGCTCTATAAGATGAGTGACAACAACATCATGAATCCCCATGAACAATAATTAACCCTATCCTTATATCCTGTTATATATTGATATTTCACATATCTTACATATTATAACATACTATAACATATTTTACTAGGAAGCACATCATGAAAAAATATTTTAAAAATCTGCTATGTCTTTAGCACACAACACTGGATTTATTATTATCATATTGTTGGCTAGTCACCTGGTTGTCCTTGTAAATGAAGCTAGTTTTGAAGTATTTCTACAAGGGCATTGTATTGTGGCCGGGCCACTCAGTGATCTTAGCTAAATTGTAGACATTATTTTTATTGTATTATTCAAAAGAAATATCTGATTTCTACAGATTGATAATATTCTATAGTATTCTTGAAGTTACATATTCCAGATGTTGCAGGTTTTCTGGAATCTGGTTGTCTTTGTAAGGAGTTTCACAGTGTTTCAGTTTTGCTCAGTATGTAATTTGGAGTGACCTTGCGTTTTTATCTCTTAATATTCCAGTCAGTTGTACTTGACTCACAGTGCGATGAGTCTATGCTACTCAGAGTTTGAACTGACCTTAGTACTTAAAGGTATTTTGTAATACTCTCTGAATACTACGTCATCATAGTGTCCCTGTAGTCATCATTTGTCTGTGCTCCACATCAGTGGGTTAATGGGGACATATTTGATATTTTTTTCTTTATGGTGAGAGTATTTTTTTTAAAGTAAAACACAGTGTGGTCTAAGGGGATCAGTGGTGTGAGTAGGCCATTTGAAGGTAACAGATTGAACAATATATCTACACTGTATTTCTCAGAACCAAATTGTTTTAATTCAGCGCGTAATAGATAATATAAGTTCAGACCTTTAATATCATCAAGTACTAAATAATGTTTTCATATTTATCCGCCTATTACCACTGAAACACATACACCTGGAAAAAACATTACATCTTTGAATACAATACACTGTATAGCTCTGCTTGTGTGTCACAAAAGAAAAATACGTACACAAAGACACCTAAACTTGCCCCCCCCCCCCTTCTAATGATGGATTGTAACCAGTGTGTTGTAATGAAAAAAATCTTCATTATGTATAAAAATGAGCAAAAAAGATGGCAATTTCTTAACATTTTTTTAATCAAATTACAGTGAACAAGAGGAATACAATTACTACTGCTGTTTATCAACAAACAGTTCAGTTTTATTTTTTGACCAAACTACAGCACATACAGTATGTCTATCACTCAATATTGGAAAGCATATGATGACAGACCAATACAGTGTAACCACCCTCATCCATAAAAAACATCCTACAGACACACATTTCAATTGTCACCAGATGAGAATACTTGAAAGCGCCTGCTGCCTCAAGAGTCACAGAAGGAAATGTGACTAATTTTGCAGCCGGCCTCTCAGAAAGTCATGACGACATCAGCCATGTCAGGCGAGGAGGGGGGATCAAAGTGTCTTTAAAATGTCAACCCACAAATAAAAAACCTTCAAAGGGAAATTGCTAATGAAGGCAGAGTCGGACATATTTATAGGCCTGATGGATCGACCACATGTGTGTAATAACACAGTCAAGAAGCAGTGGAGAAAACTAGAGTGCACTGTGTTATTGTCCATATCCTTTTAACCCTGCACCTTGGTGTAGTTTCCATTAAATCGTAGACGGAAAACATACTGCTGTCATCGTCATTACCTTGTAAAGTTTGAGCCTTTACAGTTAGTTTTGGCAAACGGAGAGTCGTGTACATCAGCCCAGAAAGTTAGCATCTGCTTTTAGTGTTATGATGAGGTAGGAGTTTACTGTGTGTGAAATGGCTTTAGTGAGGTTTTATCGCCTGCCTTCTGCTTACTTTCTGACATAGCTTCTATATCTCTTACGAGTTCAGTTATCTCAAACTACTGTTACTCACGGTGCCATATTATATTGTCTTTTCACTTTCTGTCCTGATCTGCTCATTCTTCCCTCTATCCCCTAACCTCTCGTTGACTTGTTATTTTGTGTCCTCCCCCACCTGGACTTGTCATGTCACATTGTCCTGTCTTGTCATAAGGGTCGGGTGATATAGATTTGTCAACCCTCAGAGATTTTGCTATAACATTTATACAGTTAAAATGTCTGAATGTATTAGGCCTTTGTGGGCAATGCTGCATGTATGGGTAGCAGGAATTCTTTTGTGGATTTAATGTGAATTCTGGTAATATCTCCTTGTTTTTATAAAATTCATACTTACCAACTGACTCACATTTTCACCGTTGTCTTTTTTGCAACAACACACACCTTGTAAGATTTCAGGCGAGATTTCTCCTGATGGAGATTCTGAACATCTGGTTACAAAAAGGATCTTATTTAAAAAACATTTATCTCTGTAAGAATCGTTTAAGTGATGTTGTCAGACAATTAAACACCCTCAGCCAACAAAAGCACTTTTGGTGGACAGTGGAGCTGCCCATTGCAGCAGTGTTGCAGCTGGCAGCTGAGGTGATCTACTGGACCGATTCCATATGTGTTTTTAGTGTGAGTCGTTGCACACCAAAACATTTAAATATAGGGCCCAGGTTTCAAAACATTGGAATTCACCTTTAAGTAATTAGTCAATGGAGAGAAAATAAATACTATTTTGCTAATCGATTGTTTGGGATGTTTAATTCTTCAAAAAATCCAAACATTTGCCAGTTACAGCAATCTGTTTTTATATAATTGTAAACTGAAAACATTTTGGATTGTTGGTTGAAAAGACATTTGAATATGTCACTTTGGACTCTGGGAGACAGAGTAATTCTCAAATTTAATCTGTGCTAGAATAAAGTTTTTGACTCCATTAATAGCTCTACTTTGCAATTTATAGTACTTCCACAAGACTTCACTGAGTGTGAATCTGTTGATAGGATAGATTTTCTGCTGTTACTCAATATCTTCACATTTGAAATGATTGTATTCAGTGCCTCAGATTGACTTTGCGCTCATTCTTGAGTTTTCACTCTTGTTTCTGGCCTGTTGGTGTGTAAACAAGGCTTTGAGCTGTACTGTTTTTGTCACAGGGGAAATACTATTTGATACACAAGATTTTCTTCATAAAGGAAGGCTCAGGGAACATCCTATTAACCCTGATGGTGTGTTGGGGGTCTAAGGTTTGGCTGCAATGCAGAAATGCAGCTCTTCATTTGGTCTCCTTGTGTCAAACTGATCCTTTAACAAATATGCAGAAAAAAAATGAATAACTAGAAAGAAAGCTGGTTTGTGCAACTGCTTAATGATAAAAGCTTACATTTTTCACTAAAAGGAAGTGATGAGTAGGTAAAGGCAATATGTTACTACTGCATACATGGTAGTGTTAGTATAATTTTCAGTGTCAGTAAGAACTGAAGTTAATTGCAGATGTTAACTTTATCATCTCTCATTCTGTGTGATGCTTTTTTTAAACTTAGATATGCAAGGAGACTCTTGTTGGGACAATAACATTCTCACAGCCTGAAACAACAAAAAATCTAAATCATGCTGATGATTAGTTTAAGATCAGCAGCATTTTTACAGCAGATTAACTCTCCAAAACTATTTGAAAATGACAAGCTTAAATCTCTCTCTGGGATTGAAGTTAATTTGCCAAAGGCTGCTCCTAGATGTGCCAGCAAAGCACACCTCATTTTAAGAATGTCAGTCTAAAAAATCATCATGATAGTTGATAGATAAATGATAGTTCTTATGACCTGTCTGGTCCGATCAGATGACTGAGATTCGCGCACCACATTATGCACACAGAGTTCAATAGAGCATTTTGCTCATATACAGTCAAACTGAGTTTTCTCCATCTTTATTGTTTATTGAACACTACCCATGTATCTAGCTGTGCTGATAAATGAGAAGAGGGCAAAATCCGCCAGCACAGCTTACAAATCCGTTAGTATGGCTTTCCACTTCGATCTTTTTTTTCTACCATGTGAACCCAGAGGGGCTCCATAGATACAGACCAAGACGATGAGGAAATAAAACGGTGTGTCTGGTTCCAGAGGAAGGAGAGAGAAACTCAGGGCCCTGATGTGTTCCATGTAGTCTGGACTGTTAAAATGTGCCATCTGATGGTTGTTGCTGCGCACTGCAACCAATGCAAAATCAGCTGGCTAAAATAAAAGCCCCCCCCCATCTTTAATGCCATGATAATGATGTCTTCTGAAAGGAGAGGCATCTGTAGCTGAATGCACCTCCTCTCAAACTGTTCAAAATTGAGATCTGACCTTCTGTGGTGTCACAACAGGTTTGCTAGCCCTCCGGGCCTCTGCCCATGTCAGCACACTGTGACGTGATGCACAGCTCATTCTACATGAGGTCAAATGTCATTGAACTGCCAGCATGTTGCGACAGAATGTAAACAAATGGTCACGTTAGTTCTGGCAGAGCACTAAAGTCGTGTTCACTGTGAGCATTAGTCAGCTGTGAGACACGATCAGCGCTCTCATTATGCCACTGCATCTGTGCTGACAGTGGGGATGGATTTCAGAGGCATCTCTTGCCATGTGCAGCTCATCTCTCCATGGTGTGATGTGGTGGGTTGATTTAAGGTGGTTGTCACTCTCCTCCCTGAATGCTGCACTTCAATTGTTTAGTCGGCTAATCAGTCTCGAGATATATTCTCTAAAAGAACATAAATGTGCCGTAAAGCACCATATGCACCATTAAAAGTTGATCTGCAATCCACAAGTAAACAGATTAGAAGAAGAAACAGAACAGGAAGAAGCAGAAGAAGTGCAGCCCATTGTGCTCTTTACTTAAAACTGCTGCACCTGGGTGGAGACACGCAGTGTAGATTAACTAAACATGTTGTTGCCAATGTTGGTGTTTTTTTTGCAGTTTCAGGAAGAGGAACACAACTGTGATTTGCAGTACGTTCCAAAGACACAACAAATCACCAGCTTTGTTCATCATATCTTAGCCTTTCTCACCCTCAGGTTTGCTATAGGTCAGAAACGTTTATTTTAAAGTACAAAAATGTGAAAGTATCTGCTATTTTAATGGTATAAACAATGAGAACCAGGATAATATCACTTATCGGAAATGGCTGAATAAAATCTTGTCATGCCTCCCTAAAAAGAATGTTATATGGTTTGAATCTCACAGACCTCCTTGGAGGATTAAGTTTGCTCAGTTGTTTGAAACTTTTGGAGCGGTTGTTTGTTGTCTCATATGACGGGGAGATCGTAACCTGTCTCTCTATAAACATGGTTGATGCTTTTCCTTGTCTGGATTGGTTCTGATGTTCACAGACAGATGTAGTTGTCCAGGGTCCTCACCGTCTCACAGATGTATTGTGCTGTTCCCTACAGCTGTTGCATGTGATGTCATGATGATATCACCTTTAATGAATGTATGAAATTAGAGAATTTCATACATTCATTACAATCCATTCTAAATTGATCTGGACTTTTTTTGGCAAACAATTTTTGACCCCTGCTGAGGACTGAGGGAAATATTGATGTGACAGTGTCTGTTTACTGGACTGGATCCCAAATCGTTGCCATATTAACGGCTGATGCCTCATCCCGCTGAACCGCAGGATGCCTCTCCTCCGCGTCTCCTGAGTCACTCCGCTCCGTTCCTACAACAAACACGACTCAACAGAATTCATGCCGTGTCCTCAAGATCAGCCAGCATTTTTCCGGCCTATATCTTTTTAGCATGTTTCATAGCATCCTTTGTGTTGTAGTCTCTTATTTGGTGGAAAACCAGAACACGCAGAGTGTCGGCCCGGGAATAATTGCAGGCCTGAGAGCTGGTCGATCGGCATCGCAGTGACGGCCTTGAAACCACAACTGACGTCAGCAGACAAGTGTGACTGTTGTGTGTGTACTTGTGTCACTGCTGGAATAGTGGGCTGAGTGTTATCCTGACATCTGTGTGACTTCTGGAATGATGATCAACTTCACAAAGAGGCTCTGTTACATTATTCCATTGCAGGATTAGACAATAGTGTGTTTGATGGACTGAGGAAATAAGGCATCCTCATGTTTGTCACAGGTGAACTTCATCGCCTGTCTAGACTTGAGGGCTCTGCCTGCACAGCGGGACACCAGGTAGGGAAAGGCTGTGGGTTAACTTAATTTTTGTGTGAGAAAATACTTGACAATATGGTGAGTGTGGGTGCAAGTTTTTTCAAAGTTGCTATCATCAGTTTATGCAGAGAAATGTAAAATAAGAAATTTACAAAATATGAAATATGAACACGAAATTTAAATGAGGGTCATGTTTAAGCTCTGGTTCTTGCAGGATGTTAGAGATGTTTGAAATTGGTACTGCTTTGAGTATCAGCAATATTACAATTACTGATGCAATGAATACCTATGACAATTTTTAAGTTAATAAAACTTATTCCGTATTACTTAGGCAAAAAATAGGAACACACTGAGGAACATACCATCCTGATACCTCAACTCAGAGAGGAAACATCCGATACCTGTGCGATACACTTTATTTCAAGGTCCTGTATCAAGCTTCAATTGATAAATCGTCATAAGATGCATCATAGACATTATATTTGTGTTAATAATAGTATGATAACATGTTTATTGTTAGATTATAAATCATTTATAAGCACCTACAAGAAACCAGTTTGTAGACGCTGAAGAACTTTAATGAATGCCTTATTAGTGTCTTATATTTTTATAATTACAAGGAATATGGAGCCCTTGCAACAGGTCTTGAAATCTTTGGAAAAAAAATAATTTATTAACTTCACTAAGGAATTGTTTTTGCTCTATATCTGGCAACTGTAAAAACCATAGTTTATTGTTAATAATTGTTTGTATGTATTGTTTGTAAAACTGTGTATTATTTTTGATAAGCAACAAAAAAATTAAGGACAAT
Organism: Acanthopagrus latus; assembly: GCF_904848185.1. Classification (NCBI taxonomy): domain Eukaryota; kingdom Metazoa; phylum Chordata; class Actinopteri; order Spariformes; family Sparidae; genus Acanthopagrus; species Acanthopagrus latus. The sequence continues at coordinate 22,471,922 of NC_051049.1, forward strand.
TTCAAAATGACAAACAATAATAAGTGAGTTTAGGGTTAGGCGTTAAAGCGCAAAATAATTTGCATGTGCGTCACTGCGTCGCACTCATTGGGATTGGGATATATGTAAATTAGATGTAAATTAAAATGCTGCCTCGAGATTGGTGTGCCAACCTGAGCTAGAATTTAACTGACAGCAGAAACAATTTTATAATGAAACAGTGAACAGACTGTTTTTAATATTGATCGGTAATGTCAAGGGTGAAACCCTATCTTTAGGGAATGAATTATAGTGTATCATGTTGGTGCATCCCAGGAATAATGTATATTCAAAACAGAATTTGCTGTTGTTGTAATTTGTATTCAAATCCTCTTACTATTATCAATACAAAAAGTGGTGTTAAGATGAGTGTTTTACATGAACTAAGCAGCCAAAAACAATTGAGTCAAAAAAGGCAGAGAAGGACAAAGGAGCAAACATTCTCTCCCTGCTGTCTCCATCTTTTCGTGTCCCTCTTATCAGCGATGTGATTGGCTGCTCCCGGGTTGTCCTCGGCTAATTAGGGGAGGAAGTGACAAACTCCTGCCTTACCGCCGGACTCAATCACTGTATACCGAAAGGTGCCAATTAGTACCATATGAACATGATTAGGGGAGCACTCGGCATGGCCTGTTGCTGGGCAAAGACAAACAAATTGTGTGTGTGTGCGCGTGTGTGTGTGTGTGTGTGTGTGTGTGTGTGTGTGTGTGTGTGTGTGTGTGTGTGTGTGTGTGTGTGTGTGTGTGTGTGTGTGTGTGTGTGTGTGTGTGTGTGTGTGTGTGTGTGTGTGTGTGTTCGTGCCCTGAACCAGTCTGTCCAGTTGCGCACCAGTGTGATATAAGGTTGTTCGATTTTCAGGTCGATTCTGGAGCCAAATCTAGATCTCTACTGCTGCGGCTGTAATCACACTGCCTCTGTGTGTGTGTGTGTGTGTGTGTGTGTGTGTGTGTGTGTGTGTGTGTGTGTGTGTGTGTGTGTGTGTGTGTGTGTGTGTGGTTCTGAGTGGTTCTGGCCCAGTGTGTTACCCTCCTAACCAGTTTCTAATGATGTTAATGCTGATCAGCCACTGTATGGATTTCTCCCTGGCTGGACGGACAGAGCTAATCACTGCACACAGACTCCACGATCAATACCCGTCCGGAGGAGTTAATCAACCTTTGAGGTGCCCTGCACTCCAAAAATTTAACCACTTAGGCACTACACTGCTTACATTCATATTTAAAGTTCAAGTCTGCTGAAAAAAGGCCTCTGTTGTTCTAGTAATGTTCTCACATAGACCATAGTTTAACGGCAACAGCACAGTTCAAGACAGTGAACCACTGCCCTGTTTAAGTGTCTTTGACCTGCTATTTCTGGCCAACCTCTAAACCCCCAAGACAAATAGTAAGATCACTTTCTAACAACGAGTCTTAAAGAAAAAAATCCAACTTAAAAATAACAGGCAATGGTTAGACTGTAGGATTTTTAGATCCACAGTTTTACTGTAGGCGATCTTCAGACTGACTATTCGGAATACTGCTGTTGTTATAAAGACTATTACCTCCCTCTCCACTCTCTCATCAATACACTGTAGTAATGGAAAAGTACTGTAGTTCATTTGATAAGATGAGATATTAAAATGCAAGATAAAGAAGTCTTGATCTGTAAAAGATCTATAGCAGAGATACAACAGTTGGATCTTCTACAGTCTTCTGTCTGAAATGATAATTATGCACAGGTTGCACATGGAATCTGATATGAATGAAGTAACTTTTAGCTCCACACCCTTTTTTTCCCACTTTCTGTCTTCCTCTCGCTGTCTTGACCGCAATCCAAACAAAGATGTGCTCCTTTCAAAGGCAAAAGTCCTTCCTCTGCCTATAGGTCAAAGGTCACATAGAAAAATAATAAACACAGCAGCTGGCTTGACTCGGTGCAACCTTCCCCTCCCCTTGGCTATATTTAGAGAGACATGAGCTGCTCTGAGATCAGATGTTGATGTTGGACATCGAGCATTGGCTCTGTTTGGACAGCGATCCACAATGGCAGGCCAGGTGGATGGAAAGAGCAACTGGCTCTTTATGGCGGTGTGGCACTGAGTTTCATTCCAGTATACAACAGTAGAAATTGTGTTTTAAGGAAAGATAATTCTGCAGTAGACTGACGTACAGTGAGACTGCAGTAATTCCATTAAAGAGTAACAAGCTGATAGAACAGCAAATGCATGATCATACATATAATTATATAATTGGAATTTATTTTTATTTATAATAACAAAGATCATCCAGCACACAAGAAAAACTAAAAGCAAGTGACGAGTTTTGCTTCAGTGTCACACAGTAGGACAGGGCTGTGTAAAGTGGAGCCTGTGGGCCAGGGTTGGCCTCCAGAAGGTTCCATTTTTTAATGCTGTTTCATGCTTTGTAAAACAGCATTAAAAATGCTTGTTAATTATGGGAACTTGAGATCCAAGTATACATTTTACATTTTACCAATATGACACAATACAACAAGTCCCTGCACCTTAAGTGCCAGTGTTGGCACTCTGAGGGGAAGTTTGTGTACCTCTACATTGTGATAAACCCTTTTTTGTGTTGTCTTTTGCTGTCTTTACTTTCTTGCTGAAAATAACATACAAGAGGTGAGAGCGCAGTTAGAAGATCATAGACATCTTTGATATAAGGTGCTGAAACATGCAGCTCTTATCTGGTCTCTTCAGTTTTCACTGGAACTGAGTAATGTAATGTAATGTGTAGCCTCTGTCAGCATTTATTTAATTTCAGGTTTCAGGTTGTCAGCGTTATTGACAGCATCTTGAGGCCTTTGAGATTTCAGGGAATTTTTTTCTAGATATTTACGATGTCTACCAATTTCTCTGAATATAATTTCCTGTATTATCACATTTAGTATTTCACTAGTCAAGCTTCATCCAGTGATGCTGTGCTGAACTCAGTGTATTCAATATTTTTTGGGTCCATTTTATCCTGCTGCTCATCTGACTGTAGACCACAGTGAAGCAGCTGATTGCCTTTTTCAAACAACTTGTCCAAGAGTGATTTTCTGACTTTGTTAAGATTTTTGAAAGTGTTCTACTGATGTTGGCACTGTGAGTTGTGAAACTGTAATGCTCAAAGTTCAGAGTATGATTATCAGTATTCATGGCATTTTCACCATGGCATGTACCTTGTGTACAAGATTGTCTGTCAAAAGAAGACACATTTGATAATATTTCAGTCAAACTTTTGATAGTCCTTGTGATATTTTTTAAGCATTCATGAGGATGAAAGAGATGCAGCAAAGATCCCTGGCTGGATTTGAGCCAGGAAGTTGCCATTCATGGTTGGTATCTCAAGGCCCTGACACACAGTGAGCCTCTGAGGCTCTGGTTGTCACACTGTGTCCTGCACCATTGGCACTATTCGGCCCTTGTCAGTGGCTCTTTGGCCAATTAAGCATGTTGAATCTGTGGTGGAGAAAGTTAATTTCACCGATTTAGTGTAGCCCACAACAATATCTGATTGGTAACACATCACAGTTAATAGCCTATAACACTGAATAATCTGAATATGCAAAGCAAGTGACTACATTCATCAAATAAATGTAGTGGGGTGGAATTACACAGGAACAGAAAATGGAAATACTCAAGTAAAGGACCACAAGATTTTACTGAACAACAGCACTGGAGTACAGTACAGTTTATTCCATCATTGGTTGTTCAAAAGTTAACACAAGTAGTTACATTTTTACTGCAGGTATATATCGGTCCCAAATATTGTTTTTTTTAGCCTCCCTCCTTTGTCTAATGCACTTTATAATTTGGCTGCCAGTCAGAGCATCAGCTCATCTGCTGAGATGCTACAAATGTGAAACAACAGAAAGTCTGCAAATGTGTATATCAGCACAAGCCTAGCAAGATAATGCTCCTTCAGCAAAGAGCCAAGTGTTTGTGACTCACACTCTTTGTGCTCAACACTGCAGAATTAGGACTTTGAATCTTTAATTTGCTGCTTTGATATGTACAGATCCTGATTAATAATGTACTTGTTTCTTTTTCCCTGCCCTGCTGCTCAACATCCCCTTAGTGTAATGTCATGTGTATATAAACACACACACAGTCACACAGAGTGACAGTGAAAGGAAAGGACTGTTTGGCAGGGGCTGAACGAGGGGGAAGTGGGTTGTTTTTCTGCTGCTTTCAGATCAAATGTACAATAGGGTTGAGGTGTAAAGCAAACAAACCCTTTTTACTCCCTCAGCTCTTTCACCACACACACAAACACACACAGTGCCCTTTCAACTTGTGCTGTTTTTTTTTTTTATCATTTTGAATCATGTCAAATATTTACTACATCTGAGCCATTTTCTCTTTCTCTTTCTCTTTCTCTCTCACTCACACACACACACACACACACACACACACACACACACACACACACACACGCACACACACACACACTCCAGCACAAACCACACATTCATTTTCCATGCTGTTTTCCTCCTCTCCTCCTCACCTCTCGCCTCCTTTCATTGTGTGATGTTTTAGGCCCCTCAGCCTATTCCCACGCTGCGAGGGAAGAAAACAGGAGGGAGTGTTTGTGTGTATGTGTGCAATTTGACATCTGACCCTGGGCCTGTGTCATAGGCCCGTCTCGTAACATCTGGCAGTTGTTTTGTGTATCACTCTCTCACATACATAAGAAGTTCCTAAAACCCCTCGGCACTGGTTCCCATGAGTACATCACAAGCACATAGGCAGTGGAATTGGTCGTACATGGCATTATACATCCTGAGGTTAGGTTAGTGCAGCTACAGAGGCTAATCCAAAGAAAAGGCTTTTTAAGGATCATATACTGTCCCCCTTACATAAAAAATGTGGTTGCTAATTTAAATGAGGATTTCTCCGGGCAGTGCTGAACATCTAAATGACTCCATCGCACAACTGTCATTACAGTACTTTGATCAGCAAGAACATAATGTCTGTAGCTGTAAAAGTTCATATTGAATCAAAAGTGACAACAAAGCGAAGAAAGTTGGCATGCAACTTATTATGTTTTTTATTAGTAATTTCGTCAATTGAAAGTATGTCCATCACAGTTTTCTAAAGCCGAAGGGGACTCATGAAAAAGCTTGTTTTAGCTGACCAACAGCCTAAAACATCACATAATGTAAAGAAATGCAGCAAATTCCAAAGCTCTACATCAGGCATGTTTGACGATTTGACGGTTTGACCCTAAATGATTATTAAAACAAAGAATATATGATGATAAATTATCTGTTGATCGTATCATCAATATGCAAAATGCTTCCATCCCAATTCCGTCTCATCACTAAACTTCCAGTAAGGAAAAATGCAACATGTAACATGAGTGATGATATAATAAATCTTTAACATGCAGGTTTTGTTTGTTTGTTTGTTTGTTTCAAGAAAAAGGGTTCCTTTTCTTCAATATGTTGATGAGGTTAAAACTAAGTTTCCTGGGAACAAAAGCAGAGGTTAGGATGTGGGTGTTGAGCGACATGTGCGAGTGTGAGAAAAGTTTGGTAAAACACAGTTAAAGAGAGAAATGGGAGCTGTCATTTACGTCAGAGCAATGGAGAACAATGCTGCAGGCAGGAGGCAGACCAAGGTCAACTTGTTATGTATGCTGCAACTGAACAAGACGCCAGCCAAGCTGTCTGTCTGTCTGTATGTCTATTAAAAAGAGGATGCATGTTTTAACATGTTCAGAATCAGAATCAGAATCCTTTTTTATTGTCATTGCACAGTGTACAACAAAACTTTTGAGCATCCGAGTATTCACATGACATAAAATAGAGTAAAAAGTACACGGCAGTAGTGCAATGTGAGTATAAAAATATATATATATATATATATATATATATATATATATATATATATATATATATATATATATATATATATATATATATATATATATATATATATAGATATATAGATAGATAGATAGATAGATAGATAGATAGATAGATATGCCTGTGCATGCCGCCATCTTGCTTAATGTTGCAGGAGTAGTAGTATAAAATATAGTAATAGTTCTAGAGGTGGTACTAGTAGTAGTTGTAGTCGTAATAAAACAAATAGTTTAGTAGTAGAAGTTCTATTGCAACAGGTAGTAGTTTTAAAACCTTGATATTTGAATCTTTACAGACTCATGGTTGTCTAAATGTTACAAATTGAAGGATTTTTCCAGCTTGACCCAGTGAAACACTGAAAAACACTCAAACACAAAGAGTATTCTACAAAAATTGGTGCTTCAATCTGTAAAGGTTATTGGCCTCATAAACTCAGACCGGTCGATCCCTCCTGCATTACAGTATTCTCTTTAAAAAAGCTTGTAAATAATCTGAACTGTAATCTTCCAACTCTTGTCCCTTTTTTAGCTGTTTGCCTAATATCTTTGACATTTATTTAACAACTTCAATTCTTTTCCCTTCTTGCAGCTGAAATATAATACGTCCTTAAGGAGCCATATCATCCACTGTCTGTGCAATACATATGTGTATATATATATAGCATATATAGTTATTTTACGAGTGATGGGAGGAAATAAAATTTCACAATGGAATGCATGTTCTGACTGATTAAGCATTAGCTATTTTACAGCCCTACTGACCCAGACATTATAATTTAACACAAAATATCAGGAGGAATAATTTTTACTCCTCTCACAGGCATTGGCACAATTAAGATCAGGTAAGGATACAAAAGACAAGATTTTAAAAGAGCTTTGTTTGTGGGAAGTTATGCGAAAAGTCCTAATTTTTTTAGAAAATGGAAGAAAAAGTAAGAAAAAGTTAGGAACATTTGGGAACACCATTATCTAACATAACATACACATTTGATTGTTTTAAGAAAAGGGCACATTTTTCAATGGAGCAGGTCTAGACCAAACTCTAATTGATTATTTTACAGCAACCCCGCTTTACCTCCCATCAGCAGGCACTTGGCCACAATGGTGAGAAAAAAGGACTTTTAGTGAAAGATTATGCAGTACCCTATTTTTTTCAGTAGTGGGAGCCGCCTCCCTATCTGTCGCCTGGTGGCTTCTCCTATGAATGAGAACAAATGCCATTGACCAGCAGCAAGCTGTGGTGAGCTGCAGCAGCTGAAATGCTCAATGGTGTGTCTGTAGGATGAGGGTTTATTCTCAGTTGAAATAAGGTCGTGGATCACTGTAAATGGAGGTGGTAGGTCACCTTGTTGTAAAAAGCTGAACTGCAAAATAAAAAAAGTCTGGGTTTCATTGGAAAAATAAAGTTTTGAGTTGGCTTTTCCACACCAATGAGAAAAAAATGTAAAGGAAACGTGAGGTCAGACAGTAAAATCACGGCTGAATGCAATCACCGCTCCCACTGTGTCACGTAATTCAATTATTTGCTTTACCTGAGTAGCAGTTGACTGTGATCCTTGAGCAGTACACTTCAACCTCCTACCTGCACACTCAAGGAATATATAATAAAAATTGAACATGGAGTATGAATAGCAAATATTGTATTTTTACTTCATCTAGGGGCACCTAAGCATCAACCTATAAAAAATGGGTTTCTGAGGAGGGGAGAAATCATCCTCACCCAGTCTGGGGGCGGGGGGGTATTTACGTCAGCTCCATCACAAGTCTCCCCGTTCCCCTCTTTCCTGGCAGGCCGATCTATTTTTAGCCTCTGTCGTCACTGGTCTCCTCTGATGGAGCCTTGTCATGGCCGACTACACCGAGCCGGGGGGAGGGTGGAGAATGGGGTTGGGTGAGGTGTAGTGATGGTGTCGGTGGGGTGGGGGTGTTATCATTGAGGTAAGCCCTGCTGCAGCCCGGCCCCTCTCTGCCACGTCACACCAATCAGGTGTGAGATGCTGAACCACATCACTGTGCTGGATACAGCCTTCTGATCACCTCCTTTCTCTCTGTCTGTCTGTCTGTCTGTCTGTCTGTCTGTCTGTCTGTCTGTCTCTCCCTCTCTCTCTCTCTTTCTGCTTCTGTGAATTGGGTCTTTCATTCAACATCGATTGCATAATAGCCATCGTTCATTTATCAGGCGCTGCTATTGCTGGAGTGCTGCAGGCATGCTGAGCTAAAAATAGACACAGAGGCAACCTGCCATTGCTCTGTTGGTGCTCTTTGCTATTTTTATAACAAGGGAAGGAGGTTGTCGAGGTCACAATACATTTAATTGATAAAATTACCTCAAAATGTCCTCTCAAATGTCCTCAAAAATCTAATTTAAATCATGGAACACTCCTATCTTATAGTTTACTATTGGTTGGATTAAGGTCAGAGAAGAAGTGAACAGTCACTGGTTTCAATTTTCAGACTTGTTAGGGGGGTGAAGAAGTATTTTACTCCCTGATCAGTCCCTGGTGCCACTGTGTCCTTGAGCAAGGCATAGTCCCATAGAGGGAATGTGGACCACAGTGAAGCTGAAAAAAGGCAGCAAAGAAGAAAATTGCCCATGTTCGCCGCTCCTGTACAAACGCTTTCTGTGTGTGAGCTTCTCCTCTGCCCCTCTTTGTTCATCTTTCTGTATTCGTGTACTCTTTCCTGGCTGCACAAAAGAATATTGTTTGTTTCAAAGGACATTCTATGTAAAAAGGAATTTGTTGATTGGATGTTTCCAATATTGAACCCCTCGATTGGAAGGATTTCAAAAGGATTAAACCAGCTCCAAGTCCAGCTGTGACACTGTTTGGTTACAGGAGTTAGACTGAATCCAGCTTGCAAAAAGGGACATTTTGATCATACCAATGAAATCCAATTTTTTAAAGTGACACTTAGGTAGAAAGTGCTTTACTCAGTAAAAGTGGTGCCTTTCATTGTGGTGGTTATGATGGGATGATAGTGGGAGGGGTGGGAGCGGGCGCTAGACTGGTAAGTAGCTCTGCTGACGTACCATGCATGAAGTCACTGCTGGCGTCACACAGAGATAGCGGAGGGAAAGATGTGTGTGAGTGTGCGCTTGATTGCAAAATGCAAGTAACAAGGTCACTTGTTAAAAAAACGACGCTCGCATTCAGGATGGAAAATTTGAATGTAGGCTCTTTATTCTGCTCAGACTATCACGTAGAAATAGTTTTTGTGTTTTTGTCATTATGATGATTTTTTTTGTTTGGGATGATTTGCTGAAAGAAACATGGTACCTTATTTGGAAAACATTTGATATTCGGTCATGCAACCTCCAGCTTTACTCACTATGCTGAGGGTATTCCTACATACATATCTTATCTTAGCCTTATTTTAGCTTTCTGTTTTTTCTATTTTCTACATGTGTACAGAAGCACACAGGATTATTAAGGTGAAGAATATCAGACTAATTGAGTGTCAATGGGGTTTGCTGTACTGTTTCATTGTAGATTTTTAGGATCCTTGTTTTTTTTTTCCTTTGATTAAAGGTATTTTAACATTTGTTGTCATTACACTGCTTTGATCTAATATTTTGCTACGTTCGGCAAATTGTAACCCTATATTAACATTTGTAGTATGCAAATTAGATATATTATTATTGGCAGTAGTTAAAGTAATAATTTTTCACGTAAGTGTGGCACGGCAGTAGAAGTAGCAAGTACTAAGAACCAGGGTTGAGTGAATACTTACAGTCAGTCAGAGTCAGTTTGAGTCATTATCCAGTGGAACTAACAGAAACTATTTCTTCTCTTTTTCTCTCTCTCTGTAGTTTTGATGTGGAGAATGGCCTGTCGGTGGGTCGCAGTCCACTGGACTCTCAGACTAGCCCGGGTTCTGGTCTGGTACTTCAGGCCAATTTCCCACACAGTCAACGCCGCGAGTCTTTCCTTTACCGCTCCGACTCAGACTTCGACCTCTCACCAAAAGCCATGTCCCGCAACTCGTCCACTGCCAGTGACCTGTGAGTATTTTACCCTCAAAATTCAAACACCAAAAAATCATCCAGCCATTGACCTCCACCACATGCTGCATTAGATATTGTGGGGCTGCTGAGCTGAATTTAGAGGGAAACTTGGAGGTTCCTCCAGAAGAAACCGCCATGAACCTACAGATAATGGAAGGCCTGAAAGTGCATTGTAATGTGTATTTTTTTATATTAACCCACCCAAGGTCCAATTTACACTCTAAAAACTGTTTTTTTATGTCGGGCTTTAAAAAGGCTTTTTAAAGCAGAGCTCGTGTTTGTCAGTGTGTAATCGTCAAAACAATCAAATTCAGTCGAGATATACAGCTAAAGTCAAAACTATGATCTGATCACAGGGCTCGATTTTCCTCCAGTTTCAGCCTGTTTATTAAGATTTCTCTGTGTAGCTAGCAGTCTGTTTGAAGCCAGAGTGTAAATGGGGCCATGACCACCAATAGCTGTCGCTCCTTTGTTTTGAAGGGAGGAGGGATTGAAGCATTGGGAAGTCAATTGGCTACCTCGGTGAGACAAAGTGTGAAGACTGCTGTGATTACTCTGCCTATTTCTTTGTGCTGTGCAATGTCGTCATAAGTCAAACCTGCTACCTCTTCCACCCCACTCCATCCACTGTTCCCTGGCTTACACGTCATCTTTTCTCGGCCACAACCTGAAGAACAAATCAAAATATTTGAAACAGCCCCAGCAAACATTTGACAGGTTTGAAGCTAACCCAAGGGAAAGCAAATATCTGCCAATTTGATTTTAAAAAAAAGCATATTAATAATCACATTAGAATGGCTTTTTTAATACTTAAGTCATGGTTTCCCAGTGTCAGAATGTTTGCTGGACAGCGATGCACAGGCAGAGCTGACACCGTACTTTTCACTGACAGCATGGATTTAAAGTCTGACTTGTTATGAAATGCATGTTGTGACCCCAAAGCTTCCAGAAAGCACTGCCTCCCCAAAAGTTTGCTTTTCCATCACCCACTGCATGAACACTGCTCCTCGCCTGCACAAAGTTATTGTTAGACAAACATATGTTTTGAAGGCATTCCTTTTTTAAGAGTTATTAAATCAGCATGAAGCATTTTTAAACCCTTGTACAGACACACACCTGATTTATTAAACTGTTATGACTGTCATTAGTTTACAGCAACCCAATGAAAGTAAATTCAGTTATCTCTTGCAAACAAACATCTGGCATTTTAGTTGCTAAACTTGGATTAATTTTTCTAAGAACCAAAACAATGAGCTAATGTGTCATCTGAGTCATTTGATTCAAAGTAACTTAACACATCACTTTTTACTGCTTAGGTTAAACCTCAAGGGGTCGCAGCAAAATTGATAATTGTTTACATTGTAACTTGATTTCAATACTATCTGAGGTTTAACTCTACTCTGCATCTTTGCCTTTAAGAAATACATGTAAAACTAAAAACACCTCCTCTTCACTTGTTTTATTCAGTTCTATATTTGAGCAGCTATGGATAATAGCTAACTGTAGCGTTCCTATATACCCCTCACATTAAGATGATGACAACAAACAAACAGGGAGAAATATTTGTTGTTGTTGTCATTATTTGTGTTTAAAGATTTTTTTTTTTAAAAAACTTGTTGCTTCCTCTGTCCCATCTCACTTGGCTTTTTCACTTGATGTCTGTGTGTGTCTGTGGTTTTTGCAGGCATGGAGAAGACATGATAGTGACTCCATTTGCACAGGTTAGTAGCATTTTGTATTGGTGGTTCTTTAAAACCAGGAGTTTCAAGAATTTATGTACCACTCTCATAATACCCAGTGGTACAGAAATACAGAATCCAATGTTTTGCAACATGGATTTTGCAACACTGATTTGGTGCCAGCAGGGGTCAAAAATGTGGTTTAACACTGGCGCTAGTTTGTACAACACAGTTTTACAGGCGTGGTAGAAACACAGCAACACTACAAGTGATTTTAGTATTTGTGTCTGAGTGAGTACTCGTGTGTGAATCAAATGTATTTTCAGTTTTTAAAAGTTGTTTGAGCTTCTTTTGTCAGTTATGGGCCAGTGGAGTCCTGGCCAGCAGAGAAGCTAACTTTAGCAGAACTGTACAGAGATTAACCTACAGTATTTCTGAAAATTATTTATTTAATTATTTTTTGTTCAGCCATTAAATGAGGATACAATCCATGCAAGGACCTCATCACAAAAGATATCTCTCAATATCATGCAAATGTGTGGCAATGATGGCTTGGCATGTGCCACAAAAAAATAGTTATGTACTGCAGGTGTGTGTTGTACAAAGTTGATCCCCCCAGCACCGCTGCCTAGCTGGAGGGATCAACTTGATTTTGGCATAACAAGCTATACAGAGAGAAGCATCTGGTGGCTGGTGGCTCCATGCGTTACTTCAAGGAGATGGATAAACATGATCTCTGCAGCAGGCCTCTGATGGAGCCCCTGAGCCCTCATATCCCTGTCAGCAGGGTCCGCTCTTCCATCCAGGTGGATTGTTTCCAATCCCACCTGAAAGACAAAGCATACAAGGCGGCTGTGCTAGTGTTCCGGGCTCTAATGCCTGACCCGACATTGTGGAAGGAGGTGTACATCATTACTAATCATTATCTCCACCTGCACAAGGTACCAATCTAGTGGAATGGCCAGGGAAGAGCTCCGGGGTTGTTTGTCCTGCGGGAGAGAGCTTGCTGGCCTAAACTCACTACCTTGTCAATCAGAGAGAATGAGAACCTCCTTGACACCCAAATTACATCCTGGTGGTCACGTTGACGCAGAACAGGTATGAGGAGAGAAAAAAGGAGGATGAAGCCCTGAAGCTGTTTCTGCCAAGACAGGCACCCTGAACCACTCCTCCAGCATATCGCCAAACCTTCACCCAGGTGGCGTTGCACCCTCCTCCAACTTTCAGAATCCCCAGGCTGCCCAGGCTTCAGTCAGTCCCCCATGCTCCACCCAGGCTCCAAAAGGGACCATGGCAGCGAAAGGCTCTCCCTTAGGAAGGGACACAATAGCTTTGAGGGGGATGCAGCAGAGCATTATCCCTTGGTTTGCTGCTTCATGAGGGGTACATGCCATAGGCTCCTGGTCTTCTAAAACTTTGGCTCTTTCCTGGGACCTACCCACTGTTTTGGATGACCTTTTGGCCACACCTTTTGAGCCACTGGTGCAGGTGAAGCTGAAAATGGGGGCTTTAAAAACAGCCTTTTTGCGGTCTCTCAATACAAGTGGGTGAGATTCACAGTCTTTCAGTACACCAAGCATGCACAAAGTTCTTTTCTGGGAATGCAAGAGTTAGCCTACAGCCTAACCCTGCCTTTATACTTAAGGTGTTAAGTGTGGCTAGACCTTAGTATGTCTAACTCTCAGGACAGTTGATCAGCGGTATCATCTGCCCAGCAATCAGGAAGTCAGTACCCTACATGGAAGAAGTTGCATGCAGAGCAGTGCCTATCTTCGTAGGAACTGCTCCTAGCCACTGGTTCAGGTATGTGGACACCTGGGTCAAAATCAGAACAATGGAAGTGGAGGTCCTCATAGAACATATAAATGCTGAGGACAATAGCATAAAGTTCACACGATGTCAGAGGGGGCTGTCTGCCCTTCTTGGACTTTGTAGTACACATTGGAGAAGACAGAAGCCTCAACATTACATACAGAAAACCTACACACATAGATCTGCTGTTTGACTCTCATCTCCCACTGGAGCAGAAGCTGGGGGTCATCAGAACCCTTGACCATCGGGCTGAGACCATGCCCACTAAGTGAGAGGGGAAGGAGCAAGAACAGACGCATATCAGGGGAGCACTTAAAACCTGTGGCTATCCAAACTGGACTTTTGTCAAAGGCTCCAGAACAGACAGATTGGAGGAAATGAGTCACCTTAACAACATTGTCAAACCAATGTCGCAGGAACATCTGAAAAACTCAGGAGGATCTTCAATAAACATTATATCCCAGCAAACCTACCAACATGCTGAGGCAGAACTTGTCCATCCCAAAGACAAAACATCTCAGGCATGGCATAATGTAAAGTAGTTTATGCAGATTTGTACATTGTACATACACCTCTCCATAAACAAATGGCACACCACATGAGGGCCAACTCCTCAGGTTAAGACTCAAGGCGTTCCCAATTTGAGACCCTTACTCATGCTACTCAGAGGACGCAAGTTTAAGGTTACTTGTCTAATCCTGGTTCTCTAAGGTTTCTACCATATCATATTTTTCTGTAGCAGTGGTTAGCACAATGCAATTGGATATTAAACTCATTTACCTGCCATATTATCAGGCAAAGACCAAAAAGACATTTAAAACTTATTATGTATAATGAAACAGTAGAAACAACTATTATTCTGATTTACTGGCATTCAAAACCAGAACAAGACTACATGCCGACTCTTCAGGTTTGTCCCAAGCTTTGGGTCAATGTTGGGCTGTCGGTGTCCATGAAACCTGTGGTTGCCTTGTGTCCCAGGCCATTGGCGCCATTGTATATACTACTTTTTGGCAGCTTTTCGGCTGATTCAGCATGTTTAGTCTGTAGCAGAGCACTTCGATGAGGAAAATCACTGTGATCATTTTTGAGCTGAGCAAATCCATGCATGAGAAGAGAAACAGAAATATACATGGAGAGCAGTTGAACCTGAAGCTGTAGTATCCTTGATTTCGTTTAGCAAGGTTTCTCCTTATTTTTCACCTTCATCGCTTCTCCAGTGCCATTTGCAGCTTTGTATCAAACTTATTCTCCATTGAAAATAGCCATATTAGTGAGGGTGGTGTGAAAATGATCAATATTATGGTTTTCGTCGTCACAATTCCGAGCCTTCTACATATAGACTACCGCCACCTGGTGTTATAGAGAGGTATATGCTCTCACGGAGGTGCAAAATGTACCGTCTTTGCAGTGTGACGCAGCTTTTTGACCAAGAGACAGGTGACATGAGGCAATGCAACTGTAGTTCTTTAGTTGAACTCAGAAAACCAGACTTGCTGAGTAGTTCACGGCGATAGTTAATTGTTCAGTCTCATTCACAGGTTGTCAAATACTGACGCCCATCTTTCTCCAGCATGACTAACCCCACCTTGAACGGCTGAATCACTGCCACCTTTGAATTAACTGGGGGAGTAGCTTTTTATGTTTTCAAAGCAAAGTGGTTCCTGTTTGTCTGCTCAAAGTAAATTTCAAAATTAGCTTCAATGAAACTTCTAAAAGGGATGGCTGAGCAATCAAAATAGTAAAAGGCGAGGCTTCTGTTTATGCACGTCTCAGGTTTCTCCATCCAGACCTATTTATACGACTACAAAACTCATCCCTCTCTTTTTCTCCTTTCAGGTTCTTGCCAGTCTCAGAACAGTGAGGAGTAACTTTGCTGCTCTGACACATCTGCAAGATCGTGTGGGAAACAAGTAAGAACAAGAAAATA
Source organism: Acanthopagrus latus (assembly GCF_904848185.1). Classification (NCBI taxonomy): domain Eukaryota; kingdom Metazoa; phylum Chordata; class Actinopteri; order Spariformes; family Sparidae; genus Acanthopagrus; species Acanthopagrus latus. Next base: position 22,487,219 of record NC_051049.1, read on the forward strand.
GACTGAGTGACTAACTGTCTGAGTTCCTCTCATTCTGCTAACAACCTCATCTGTTCCCTGTTCCAGGAGGCCGGCAAGCAGCAACCAGCCATCCATGTGTAAACCATGTCTTACAGGTCAGTGTTACCATTACCCTGTGTTGGGACACCCTGAGATATATCACATCAGATACAGCAAATACTTTAATGTTTTTTTTGTTTTGTTTTTTTCATGAAAATAGTGTGAAAATGGTGTAAGTTTAAGTGATTTTGAATCAGCCATTACTAAATATGGAAAGCATGTGGAAAAGATGATAATGGTGGTGAAAATACAAATATGGTGTTAAACATGTCACTTCATGTTAACTATTACAAGTTCTTTCAAAACTTCAGTTAGGGGCACCGCTCAGCTCGGTTGGTAGCGCAGGCAACCCATGTGCTGAGGCTCTGCAGCGGACCCGGGTTCGACTCCCGGCCCGGGTCCCTTTGCTGTGTGTCACTCCCCGTCTCTTACCCTGTTTCTTGTCACGCTCTTCAGCTGTACTGTCAAATAAAGCCAGAAAAGGCCAAAAAAATACTTAACAAAAAACAAAAACTTCACTTAGTACCCCAAGAAACAGCGATTAACAAGAGCAATCCCACACCTCTAAACTCGACAAATTGTAACGTGACTGTTTTCATAGCTGTCCCACAACAGACCTCTAACAAATGTATTTGGAACATCTGACCATTCAGAGGAGCCCTACCAGAAGCTGGCAGTGGAGACGCTGGAGGAGCTGGACTGGTGTCTGGACCAGCTGGAGACGCTGCAGACAAGACACTCAGTCAGCGAAATGGCATCCAATAAGGTGAGATGACAGAAAAAATGAAGAAAAGTGGTTGATCTCTGTCGTACAGTGTCAGGTATTCTTGGAAAACAGGAAAAGGTGAACTTTGAAGCCCCAATGACGACTTGGTGGCCCAGACATGTTGGCTTCTTTAATGACTGGAGTAATTTAGCCATTATAACAAAAGGTCTTTTCCTTCCCTCTTTTGATATATGTCTTTGAGTGCCTGGATTGTGCCATGTTTTTAAAGGTGAGATGGTGTTTGAAGCAAATCACATGCACACTAAAATCCAAAAGATTTCTTGTCAGATGCCACACATTCTGTCTTTCTCTAGTAATCAACACTTCCTCTTCCTTCCTTTCATCAGATACCCAGACACATGCAGTACATACTTTTATTTTTTATTTCTATAGCTGAATAAATGTCAAGGCAGCTGTAAATTGAAAAGAAAAGAAAACATTTAAAATTATTTTAAAGCTCTTATTATGATTCAGGCAAAGACATTGATGGCCCATATGTATAAACACCCAGGAGGCAGGCAGGATTAAGAACAAAAAAGGCAAGCTTTTTTTTTTTTTTTTTTTAACAAAAAGCAGACCCTAACCCTTACCTAAAACCAAGAATTGCAAACACAAAAAATTACTAAGACCAAGAATAAACATTAAACAAAATATAATCAAAAGTACAAAAAAGTAAAACACAAGGAACAAAAAACAGAAATATACCACAGGGTGACACAAGAGCCAGCTAAGGGAAATCAGTCAGGACAACCTGACAAAGACATCAAGGAGCACACAGACTATATACACAGTGCTGATTGACAAACAAGACACAGGTGAACACAGAAAAGGGACAGGAAATCCCACAAAAGGAGGAACTGAAAAGCAATACATGACATATGAGGACAAAACTTCAAAATAAAACAGGACATCACAGAAAAACAAACTGAAACATGACAGTTTTTCTGCAGTTAAATTATGATCAAATGTGCCTCAAGTAAATAAACCCATAAAGAATTTGATGCTTTAGCAGCAGGGGAAGGAATCAATGTCACGTGTTTTGGGAGTAATTTTCACTTTGGCTTCATGTATGAGTCTTAAGAAGGTCACATTTTAGTTCCTGTCTAGTGTCCAGAGCAGTGTGGATAAATGGTAGTTCCTCTCAACTTTCTCTTTGTTAGAAAATATCAGATCTGAGTCACATACGAGAGGAAAATTCAGATGTTAGGACCCAGGCAGCTGCAGTGTGAATACTCGGGTTCATGAATGGTGTCTTCTTCCAGTGAAAGAGTTAATCAGCGCCTCCTCACCTCCCTCCTTCCTGCTTCTCTTCAGCATCTGGCGGCTAAACTCAGCCCGCCTCCATCCAATCATATCCCTGTCCTCCACCCAGCCCCTGAAGGCAGATGGATCTGATTGGACAGAGAAGGGGGAACTGCATGCAGCCTCACAGCCTCTTGCTCTCGCTCTCGCTCTCCCTCTTCATGTTTCTCATTGACAGTGCGTGACAGTAGTTGGATTGTCGACTGCAGTCACACCCTCTCTCCCCCCGATGGTAGACCACATCCCCAGCCTCCCCCACCTCAACCCACCTCACCCTTCCCCTCCGAAACCCCCCCCCCCTCGCCTTCAGGACAGCACATGGGACTATGGGAACTTTTATTTCCAAACGGACTCCTTAAGCGTGAATCAGAGCTGAGTGAGCAGATTTCAGCAAGACAAGCAAACTTGTCTCTTTGTCAGTTTGGATTTACCTCTAACATCAACATGTGTGGGTTGACATGCATGCGTCGGCTCTCAGCGTTTGTCTCTGCAGGAGACTCAGACAGGTGAGCTACGGGAAGCGCTGCTGGCTTGTCTTGTTTACACTGGGATGTATTGATCAGCAGTCCAGGCTTTGCAGGGGGCTGAATGCTGAGTGAGGCTGCCTGTCAGATCCGACTCAGGAGTGGATCTTCAAACAGGCTGAATATTGAGATTCTGTGTGTCTCTTTCCATGTATATGTATGAGTGTGTGTATGAGAAATGGAGGAAAAAAGCTGTCATGGTTTTTTCACATATAACAGATTCCTAAGAGGTTGGTTTACAGCAGCAGGAATATCTTGCACGTCATTTATAAACATTTGAGCATGATTGTGTGTTTGTGTGTGTAGAAAAAAATCGGAGTAAAAGCATGATAGAGGGAGGTGTTGAGAAGCTAGGAGAAGTAAACAGATGATGAGCAGACACATTTCAGTTGATGTTGTTTTTGTGTGTCCATATGTGTGTCAGATAGTAACCGTGTGCCCACTGCAGCATCACTCTCTCTCTCTCTCACCGACCCCCTCCCAGCCACCTCATGCCAGAGCTGTTACATAATCAGTGTGGAAGCTACTGCTGATTAACTCAAAGGGGGGGAACACTTTTGTTTTTTGAAAACTTTTTGGCGTCAGTGTTTTTATTTAGCCGGGAGGATTTCTCCCTGGTGTCTGCAAATAGACACGGACTCAGTCAGCTATTAAAATTATTTTAAGCAAAGAAAATACATATTAGAAAAACATTATTGCATTTCAAAAGGGGTGAACATGGACGGTAGGCTCTATAGACAGAAATAAAAGTGCTGAGTGCCCCCAAATGATTTTTGACTTTCAAACCACAGCAGCTGAGTCACACACAGAGGGGAAAATTGACTGAGTGATAGATACAAATGAAACAATACAAAACAAGGCAAATTAGATAACAAATGAAGGGAAAAAAAAATAATGATAAATATATACTCTCTCAACTTTCTCATACAGATATGTGCAATTGTTCAGGATAACTGCACTTATAATTTTAATTCACACATGCTCTGTAGTAATACTCCCTTGGAACTCCAGCACAAGATGAATGGCTAAAAATTCTGAATAAAAAATATGATATGGAAGAGTGAACTCATAGGATGAGAACAATGTTTACATATCAATGACACGATTAGGGAATTAACCACTGAATATACCACAGAGAGTTGCTGTTTTTTGTGGAGACTCCAGACCATTTCATCTATGTGTGTGTGTGTGTGTATGTGTGTGTGTGTATATAGTACATACACATATATATATATATATATATATATATATATTCTATCGCACTGATAGAACAAGATTCCTAATATTATGTTAACATCTCTGCGTCAACCTGATTCCTGTCTGAAAGTGAGTTTTTATAGGCTTTATAGGCTTTGCAGTCTATGCATGGTTTAACAGCATTTCAGGGACTGTGATAAGGTTTAAGAGCTAATTTGGATCAGGTTTTCTTAGTCAACTCAGAGTTCAGGATTAAACTCAGGTTTGTTTCCAGGAATAACAGCACTTCTAATTTGTGTTTTTGTTGTGTCTACACAGTTTAAGAGGATGCTAAATCGTGAGCTGACGCAGCTCTCAGAGACAAGCCGCTCAGGGAATCAGGTGTCAGAGTTCATCGCCAACACCTTCCTAGGTGAGTTTCAAAACGTCAAGTAAATGGATGAAACAATGCCCACTTTGTGGAAGGGACAGATATTGAACACGGCAGACCTCTGCGTTAAATGAAAAATGATTTAAACCATATGTTTGCTAAAACAGATGTGGACTTATACAACCGTCTTACATATGATTGTGCATTCATAGAAATAATATTTTTTTAGTTTTTTAGGTATGTTAGTTCACACACATTCATATAAACGGTGTGGATGACAAAATATGTTCAACTGTATTTAGAAATATCTCAAAAATGTTGGTGAAATCTGTGTCTCTGCATAATTATAACTTGCATAATTATATCATTACGCTTAATTGACTGTTCTGCTGTCAGTCGTATTACATGAGTGTTAAAAAATAAGCTGCACTTATGTGAATGATATGTGTCATTCAGCATGGTGTATATGCGAGGCGGAAAGGAAAGGAAGTCTTGAATGATTTTGTATTATTGGAGCAGCGAAGGAGAGAAGCAGAAGCAGGAATATTTAAATGGATGAGATTGAAGAGGATTAAAAGTGGAAAATATGAAAAAATGGATAATAAAGGAAGGAGAAGTAAAATATAAGATTTTTTGAAAGGTAGTGGGAAGAGGTTGTTTTTGTAGGAAAGAAAGTGAGACTGGCTGATTAACAAAGAAACAGAAAGAGGAGAATTTCATTATTTGAAATAAAGAGAGAGGAACATTAAGAGGAAATATGAAGAGAGCATGATTTTAAAGGGGAGGACTGTTTGTTAATAGGGATGGATGGAGAAGGTGAGGATTTTTTCTTCCTTAAATGAGAAGGAGGCGCGGCGACAGCATTCCCGGACACATTGTGTGGTGTTGTCGTAGCAACAGGGTGCAATATTATTAGATGGCATGTTGCATCAATAGGAGGCTCAGTCTTCAACAGCCCTGCCGGGGGGATGGATGTCCAGCCCAACGAGGATGGAGCTGTCAATCGGATGCCGTTTTGATATGAGTGCCTCGGCGTTGAGCCTGGCTGCGTTTGGAAATGAACCCCATGGTTTTGGGTGTGAGGAAGAGGAGGCACTGTGAGAGAGGTGAGGAAGGCCAGACAGCTCTTCGTGTGATGCTGCCACTCAGGTCGCTCTACGTCCTTATGGTGGCATGTGTTTGTATCGGGGCTCAGATGTGGATGTTGTTGAGGAAATCATTCCTGCTGTTCTAATAGAAAACATGGATGTAAAATACTGAGGAAGATCTGTGGACGTGAAGTGAAGCAGACAGTCTGTGATGTCACAATGGGATCATTATTTCCTTGGTTTGTACAAATGCGGATGAGTCATTTTCAGCACTATCGTTTCTGCTGGGGCAGCACCTTTGTGTCAACAGATCATATGGAGATAATGCTGATGCTGCCTTGTTTTGATTACAGCCTCCACTGAGGGTTAAAAAAAAACCTGTAGATGTGATGAAGCCTTTTCAAACTCACATTTGGAAAAAACATGAGAAGGACTTTGTCATTGTTTTTATTCATATTTTCATATATGTGTAACATTTAAGTGGATTGTGTTTTGCAGACAGGATCTACATGTGACATCTGTTTTTACTTGTGAACTGATTTACATTTAGCCTTAAGATTGTCTTAGCTCAGCTGAAATGATATAAATGAGATTTTTAGCCCGCGATTTGGACATTTGCTTCCTCCATAATGTGTGTTTGGAGAAGACAGGTTTCATGTTGTTACACACATTTTAAAAGCTGTATGTCGTCTACATGACAGTTTTCTGATACTTGTTAGAGTTCGAAAGTACTGATTGCAGTCCTATCATGTTAGCAGTCAGACATGACATAAGCTTTAAAATCGTTGTCTACTAAAGCTGAAGAACTTTGAAGCAAGATATTGTTTCCGTTTGTTCAGTTGCTGGAGGAGAATGGTACCATAATATGTTTTTAATAACTATAAATCTTTGTGTGATGTATGTTATCTTGAGTAGGGTGTAGAGGACGGATACCTGACCCATTTGGAAATATATTTAGTTGTTCGGATGTGGGTGAGTTTTGGTAACGTCACTTGACATGGTGCTTACAGGTTCTATTATAAAAAATAAGTAAATATAGTGTAACTGACAGAGAAATTAGAACCTTGTGGATACCAGTTTGACACAGTCATCTTGACAATGCAGCAAAGTTAGACTAAACAAGTAAAAGATCAAGTCTGCATGTCTGAAATCACTTAAAGACAGACATTTCACAGTGTGCGTCCACGTCTGTTTGTGCACATTGCAGAGAAACAACATGACGTGGAGATACTGTCTCCACCTCCTAAGGAGAAGGAGAAGAAGAAGAGGCCGATGTCACAGATCAGTGGTGTGAAAAAGGTGACACAGAGCCCCAGCTTAGCACCCGCCTGCATCCCTCGCTTTGGAGTCAGCACGCCACAAGAGAATATGTTGGCCAAGGTGGGTCCACACATAGTCACACACAGACAGAAACACACACACACTAACGCACTGTGTCTTATAGATGTTCTGTTTTCCTTCTCCAGGAGATTGAGGACATTAACCGTTGGGGTCTGGATATATTCAAGATAGCAGAATTTTCCGGAAACCGACCTCTGACGGTTATCATGTACTCTGTCTTCCAGGTAGGAGGATCCTTCTGCTGAAAGTCTGCTTACTGCACAAACAAAAAACTGAAGTTATGAATTGACTTTTTCACATGAGAAGTTTGAGCATCAAACAATTAAGACATGATTATAAAAAAGTGTAATTGCAGTAAAGAAGTTACTTGTCACTGTGAGGTGCTTCTACATTTTACACTTTGCCCGCCCAGTTTGGATTATAGAAGAATCTGCTGGTGGTGTCATTTGAATCATTGCCACAAAAAAAAGACAAACTGTAATTTGTGATTGATGTGAATCTGCTTCCCATCTTGGAATCATCCTCACCCGGACAGGAGCGAGACCTTCTAAAAACCTTTAAGATCCCCAACGACACCTTTGTCACCTTCATGATGACCTTGGAGGACCACTACCATGCAGACGTAGCTTATCACAACAACGTTCATGCAGCCGATGTGGTGCAGTCCACCCACGTCCTCCTGTCCACCCCTGCTTTAGAGGTGAGCCGAGGAAACTGCTGTTGTAGCTTATGGTTACATTGCACATAATAAGTTTAATAGATTTTGATACGCAGCTTCAGCAGTCAGGTCTCAGAGTGGTTAGAGCACTTTACAGAGATACTTTTTGTTCAAAATAAGTCACAGATACAATAAAATACCAATGTGTTGGTTGAGTCGAATTGTTTCCTGTTTTTTGTTTATCTCAGGCGGTGTTCACAGACCTGGAGATTATGGCTGCTCTGTTTGCTAGTGCCATCCATGATGTCGACCACCCAGGAGTCACCAACCAGTTCCTAATAAACACCAGTAGGTTCCTCTTTGTCTCAGTGTACAAATACCACAACATCAGCATATGTAGACCTGAGGAATAATCTGAAGAAAAATGCTGTTTTTTTTTAAAGAAAATCAGAACGGGTTGAACATTGTCTCTTTTTTACTTAAGCTGCACCTGAACTTGGTCTTGGTCATTTTAATTAGAGTGAGCAGCAGTTATTCAGGACACTAAATACACTTGAATTTTGTTTGAGTTTTCCCATTGTACAGTGTAAGGAGTTTCATCCTACATCTGTGCAGGTTCAGAGTTGGCACTGATGTACAACGATGCCTCAGTGCTGGAGAATCACCACCTCGCTGTGGGCTTCAAACTGCTCCAAGAAGACAACTGTGACATCTTCCAAAACCTCAGCAAGAAACAGAAAGACTCCCTCCGCAAGATGGTGATTGATATGGTGAGAACTGCTATGTTTTTTTAAACCCTGTATTGATATCCAGCCATACTGTACCTGAGCTGAAGCTACAGTGTGGTTTCCCGTTATGATTTGTGTTTCTGACTTCATGTATCTAGTCACAGCTTACTTTGAAAGGCCTGGTCACCATGTGGTATATCCATTAGAAAACAGTCACAGTTGATGGTCAGTTATACTTGGATGGAGCAAACAAGATAGGAGAAATAGGATTCCCTGTAGCAATACAAAGTATGAAGAAGTAATTACATCATGATTCAAGATCTTTCAGAATAATCTTAATTCCTAATATAAAGACTGTATTTTATGTGTAGTGTGTTTGAAAATCTGCATGATTTAAAAAGAAAGAAACTGACTAACCTCAGACCAAACAGACTGTAACGGTTAAAACTTTTAAACAGGTGCAAGGACTAATAAATACTAACTGTCAGCCCACACCATCTTATAGAAACTCTTAAAGACATACAGTATATTGTTTTGACATTCACTTCACTGTTAGGCCACAATCGTCTTTAGAAATATAGAAAAAAATTCAGGATAACGTGTCATTGAAACAGAGTTACTGAAAATGTTGAGTCTCTGTTTGTGCGGATGTCATCCTCATCAGGTGCTCGCCACAGATATGTCCAAACACATGAACTTCTTGGCTGACATGAAGACGATGGTGGAGACCAAGAAGGTGACCAGTCTGGGAGTCCTGCTGCTGGACAACTACTCTGACCGCATCCAGGTGAGAATGCCACAGTTGGTACTGAATAAAGATATTAAATTAAAGTACATGGTGTTACAAAACATATTGAACATGTACAATCTCTGTTCACTTTTGCAATTTTTTAAGGTGCACCATTAGCGAATGGTAGGTTTTAAATTTCAAGTCTTTTTAATTAAAAGTGAGCAGTATTTAATAAGCATTTATTACATTAGAATTACACTAGCAGCATTTTTTTTTCATTCACAACAAACACAGACAGTTTATGTAAAAGTGCTGCTGCCTGCTGGACATTTAGAGGTAACTGCACCACCACAGAGTTGTGAGCTATTTTTCACTGTGTTTTAGCAGAATCAGAACTGGGTCCAGTTATATCTGTAATAAATGGAATTGTACTTACATCTTTAAAGTTATCGCCACCTCAAGTAATTGTTGGTGAGGTTTTGAAAACAGGGCACATCTGAAAAAGGAAAAAAACAGCCTGAAGTGTGTCTGACTAAGCGTCTCTCCTCCAGGTTCTGCAGAACATGGTCCACTGTGCCGACCTGAGCAACCCGACCAAACCGCTGCAACTTTACCGACAGTGGACAGACCGCATCATGGTGGAGTTCTTTACCCAGGGAGACCGAGAGCGGGACAAGGGCATGGAGATTAGTCCCATGTGTGACAAACACAATGCCTCCATAGAGAAAACCCAGGTAAGGCCCAGAGTTTAAGACATGCACCTGAATGCACCATGACGTCCCTCATAATGTGTAAAAACTCCAGCACAGACAGACAGCAGAGGACACAAGCAGGTAAATCTACAGAGATAAACGACACCAAAACCCAGCTGTAAGACTCAACAGGGTCGTTACTGCACTTGATTTCAGTTGTCCATCTCATTTTGATGGATTTCCAATTTAAAATTCAAAATTGTGATACCCCTATTATCTTGTTTCATATTTCACTTCTCTCATACTCATGTATTTATTCATGTACTTTCTATGACTAGGTGGGCTTTATTGACTATATCGTCCACCCTCTGTGGGAGACCTGGGCTGACTTGGTGCACCCTGACGCCCAGGACATTCTTGACACTCTGGAGGATAACAGGGAGTGGTACCAAAGCATGATCCCTCGCAGTCCATCGCCCTCCAGCCCAGAGGAGCACCATGTAGAGCTTGGTTCAGGAGGAGAAGCTGTTGGCACAGGAGGAGCCATCCCTTCAGGAGGAGGAGGAGGAGGGGACAAATTCCAGTTTGAACTCACTCTGGAGGAGGAAGAGGAGGATGAGGAGGAGGTGGAGGTGGAGTCAGACCTGGATAGCCCCCTAGAGGAGGAGCCTCATTCAGGCGGGGAGCGACACCAAGATTCCTCCTCCCCCTCCTTGTCTCCAGACCCCCGCAGCAGCACCAGCAGGTACCGACCCCCCTCACCTCACCCGTCTCGGACCCTGAATCTGGCTGCCATGTCGGTGCGGAGCCCCCACAGGACGCTGGAGGGTGCTGACAGGGACAGAGAACTGAGCCAGGAGGGCGACGGTGTGGCCTGCCTGCGTATGGGCACGTAACAACCAGCACAACCTGCCCTGCCTGAGAGACACGAGTGCTGAATGTAGTGAGAAGGAGGCAGGGCAGGCCTTCACCAATAAAGTCTGTAAAATCACTACAGTCCCTTTACACTGGAGACACCCTCTCTGGAGAACTGTTTTATTTTCTATATTACCGAGACAAATCGTTTTAGCCTCTCTTTGCCTGATTGGCCTTCATGTCCCGTCCTGCTTCATTGTAGCTTCGGTTTGAAGCGTCCCAGACAAAGACTGCTGCATTTTAACTGGGAAGAAGAGTGGAGCGAAGACGCGAAGCACTTAATGAACAAAAGGTAAAGGAAATGTCTTCCTCCAAAATAACTGTTTGAGACATTCAGACAAGAGCAGCGAGCGAGGATTGCTCTGGTTCGACAGGGTCTTGGAAATTATTTTGCACCATAGTTTTCATTTTGAATTACAGAGTCTGGTTGGAATAAGTGTATATGATTTCTTTGCTTAAGAATGGTGTGAGAGATGAATCATTTTGCCAAATACACGATGTAGATTTGCAACGAGAGAATCGATGGACCTAAACCTCAGGGTATGAAGAGAACCATAAATCTAATGTAGCACGGATGTAGTGGAAACCCCCAACCCCAAACTGTTTGTCCTGTTTGATTTACCTCCAAACCAGAGACACCTGAAACTTTGTTTAACCTGCGTGTCTCTACAGTTAATCAAATCCCTTTAAGAGAAAATTTGGCAACTGAAGCAATGAAATAATATGTATTTAAACCAGCTTGTAGCAGCGCAGAGATTGAACACTGAAGAAGGCTGTAGCCCAGTCTCACCTGTTGAATATACAAGAAGACACCACCTGTATAATGAGTTTATTTTTTTACCTGAGATGATTTCAAAAACGGTGTCATTGTTCTGTTGTTGTACATTTGCTGGTCTTGTCCGTGTTTATGTGCTTGAAAAGCATTTTTTATTATCAGGGTGCCTCCAGTCCGCAGTAGCACTTTACCGTCTCTGCCCTTCAGCTCTTCTATTCAGTCACACAAAGGGCTTCACCCACTGTAGGCCTACTGATCACGCCAACACAGCACAGGACATCTGACTCGAGGTACCAGAAGACCAGAAAGGAAAAGGAAAGGCAGGAAAATAACTTCAGAGGATTCGAGGGACTCCAAAATTCACTGGTGGTCAGATACTGTTGGAATTATGAGACTCCTTCTGTCTTCTTTAGTGAAGTATTTACACCTCTGTTTCATGATGATGTTGAAGTTTTTTGTTTTTCTTTTTAACAGTAACTCTGTCAACTTATAAATGGATCGACCTGGGTCGCACTTTCTTTTTAAAGGCAAATTTATGACTGCAAATGTTGGCTACAATCAGTTCCTATGTCCAAAGACTCAGAGATGGCAGAGGCTTTAAGCAACACTTTTAAACAGTTGTAGAAGCAAGGAGATTCTGGGCTGATACCGATGTTTTATAGCTGGGCGATGCTTTATAGTCCAGTGCAAAACTGATGTGACAAAAAATAAGCATCAGCCACCACCATCGGTGAGTGTTGTCTTAACCAGAATGCCAGGAAATATTCTATTTTATTTATTTTAAATGTAAAGTTCTATCCTTTTTCCCTAAATCAGCAAGGATCTTATAATTCCAATGAAGTCACCAAGAAGTTAGTTTCCTGCCGATGGGCTGTGGAGATCAGAAGGAGCACAGTTTGTGACTCAAATGAATCGCCTGTAGTTCATACTCAACAGATTGTGTCCCATCAGGTTTTCAGTCTTATCTGGTAGTTAGTGCTCGACGGGGATAACTGTGTGCCATAAGTGTTGAAAACACACAAACACCTGCCAGCCTACGATGCTGTACATTTTTACACTAGAGATTTTAACCTGATGATTGTATCAAAGTCATTGACTTTATAGTGTTAGTTTTTACGAATGATACATGTAAACAGTATTTAAAGCAGACAATTTACTAGATTTTGTGCAACTTACGATCAGTCTGTTCAGCTTTTCCTAATCAGACAGCTGGGACTTGAGAATGTGTGTAGTTTCAGGAGTTCAGGACTCTTTCCGTCCACATTCAGTGTAGAGCAATGTTTAATGTCGCCGTCACCGAAGTAGAACAACCTGGAAGCAAACAAGCACTACACAAGAAACAATGCACTTCCTGGTCTGGCAGTAGTAGAAAACACTAGTCTAACAGTATTTTATTAACTCAGCTAGTAAGCTTTATTGATCAGCCTTACATGTGATGCTGAATGTTAAAGGACCATGACGCTGTTTTTAACATGCAAACACTCAGTATCATTTGAGCTGCAGTTCTGGAAAACTGGAACAGTAGGAATCATGAAGAATCCGGATACAAATAGAAAACTATTCTTAAAGACAGGACCAATATTCTGGTTCTGTCCTTGTTATCATCCTGTTGTCATTTCGACTGTAGAAAGATTTGTTGTAATTATCTGACAGATTAAGTTAAATGTTAAACATCACTCCCAGTTTTATTGATTACACGTTATGGTGAGGTTACGTGATGTTATGGTGAGTGTCAAAATCCCTCAAAATTCCATGATGAAAAAGCCATGTAATCCTCAGCAGCTTGAATTGTCTAATGCGTGAGACGTTACCTCTTTCAACAGGCAAAAGTAGTAAGTTAAAAACAAGAAATGTCAGAATCTAGATGGCAGATTGCCTTGAAAGCTGATGATCCCTTATGGCTTCTTCTTCAGCATCACTCCGGCAGCAAACCTTAAGTTCTAAAAATAGAGAAACCACCATTTTTGTTTTACATTAAACACTTTTTTGTTGTCTTGTGAAGAAAAATCAGCTTAGCTAGATTGAAACTTTTATTTTAGTTTTGCTACCAAATGTCTCTGAAAATATCATCACCTGTTCAGTATAAAATACCAGTCCCATGATCTCCTGTGAATTGACCCAGTAACCCTGCTGGTCTGCTTATCACCGGCTAAAAAGCACATTTCTTCAAGTTAGTTTGACAAGAACTGGGATCAAGGAGCTCATACAGCTGGAATTTGTATTATATTCAAAAATATGAAGCAACAGTGTTGATTGTGGTGCCCCCTGTAGACAAAGGTGGTATGAGCATCAACACATCTGTTATAAAAATCTTGATCTGACATATTTTTAATTGTTGCAAGATGTAACTTTGTAAGTGTAAGATGACAATGGTGAAACCTTGTTTTAGTGCTGTACCACAGGACTCCTACTCTGCCATAAAACAGATTTAAGTTAATGATTTCTCCCACCTGGTGACAGGCATCAACTATAACCACATTAACTGTAACAGCAGCAGCCAGTGAAATATACATTCTTGGTATAATTTTAGGGCAAAAAACAGAAGTAAAAATCTTTTTAATTTTGTATCTAAATCAAACTCTGTGCCTCCCTGTAAGTATTGGCTGAAACACCACTGTGATCCACTCAATTGTTAACACAATCTGTTGGCTTGATCGAGTGATGACTTTATACATTTCCAGTTAGTCTGGAAAACACCAAAACCAATTACAAATGAATCACTCCAAAGATATCATGTGACATTTCTGCCTTAAAATGTGTGAAACGACCTTAAAAGTAGTAACCTTTGTTGCAAATTTTGTTTAGTTGTGTACTTGTATTATCCCAAATGTTTCAAAGATTTTAAAACGTAATTTAATTTCAGGTAAAGGTGAGTCAGTGAGGAAGGGAGACTATGAACAAGACTAAACTTGACATGAATAAAACCTGAAACTGGTTCGACATGGCCTTTTCATCATGTGTGGATATAACTTAAGTCGATTTAACAGTTTCCAGTCAGCTGAATATACCATGTGCAGCTCGGGGATCTGAGGTGTCACAGTGGCATGTTAAACACAGAACTGTGGCTCTTTACAGGAAGACATCAGTGCCATACAGTGTTAAATGTGTTAGCGAGCAGCAGAGTTCCTGCTCTCGCTCCGTTATAGTGTCGCGCTGATACTGCCAACATTAATGTTTGCACCGTCTCGTTTTCTCAGCCTCTCTGTGTCGTGCAAACCTCTATAAAAGATATTTATTCTTTAAACGTGTCTGTCGAGACAAAGTACTGTAACATAGGACATTTGATTTTATGTTCTGGAGCCTAAAAATCAAGTATACTTTACGAGTATGTATGCATCTGCCACTCCAATGTTTTGTCAAAGAAAATAACTATATTTTCGTTCATTATTTTAAGCCAAAAGAGTCTTGGGAGTTCAGGGTGTTTTAAGTGGAAAATGCCAATAAATTAAATGGAAATTTATCAGACTGGTTGTGTTTGTTCCTTCTTTGGGTTTTTAAAATGTAAATGAAGTCATTCATGGGACTTTTATGCAGGACAAGATGGATTTATTCCACTTTTACTTTTTAAGACATAAACATCCACTGTATAATTTCACATGCATGTTAGTATGGTTATGGAGATACTTGGTACATCATTGTATGTATGTTATGTTTAGTTGTTTTTCCTGCAGGTTAAGGTTGTTCAGCAGAAGCCTCTGTTCAGTCTGACCGGGGCTCCGGTGCAGGCTGGAGGCTTCACCCCCTGAAAACACAAACACACACAGTAACAGTCACAGCACACATATTCAGAAACACATCACTTCAGTCACAGGTGGAGATGATGACGGAGATTCAGAAAAAAACACTTTCAAAAAAAGTACTCAAACATCAGGCTAAGTGACAAATATAGACAATACACATATTATCCATTTTTTAACTTATGTTGAGATTCTGATTTAGGTTTCCTCGTGCCCAGGCTTCCTTTAATTAAATATTATTTTGGGAGTCTCCATTGTGCTTCACCTGTACTTTCTACCATTACTGATTACTCAAACATCCCATAGTATAGTTTCAGTGACAACAAAGAAAAGAAGAAACACTGAAGTGGTCACCTTGTACAGCTGGCAAACCAAATGGAAAAGAGACGACATCGCCTTGTCCTCGTTCTCTTCTGTGTATTCCTGAAACAATTTGATTTTTCATCAGTCACAGATTCAACATCACGTCAGGCCGAGTGTTTAATCCCAAACTACATTTTTCATGATAAACCCAATTTACATTTAGTTTCCCTTTTAAATTTTATTCTGCACCGTCAAGACTGTTTTTCATCCCTCACAAACGTACTACATTTACTAGTTGTTTAACAAATGAAGCATTCTGAAGGTGTCCTGTATTTCTCATTTTTTGCAAACCAAAAGCAAAATAAATGGAGAAAAATGATAATCAGCTGATTCACCTGTGATGATAACAATTAGGTGCAGTCAAAAAATGTGCAGGACTTTTGAAAAAGTTTTTTATAAAGTGGTAATAGTACTTTTACTTGAGTAAACTATTTCAATACTTCCTTTACTGCTGAAAGGCTTTGGATTTTACAAATTCAAAATCATAATTTGGCCATTTTCATCAAAGAAAAAGCAGAAATCAGATCTCTTTTTCAGTTCTTTGTAACATCGTTTTATCCAGTGTGCCTTCAGTGTTTTACCCCATTAAAGGTGACCCAGGGCACGTGTGTGTGGGCGGGGTTCAGAGCTCGGGTCATGGCGGCGTTGTCACGCATCAGCTGGTTTCCCAGACCTCCCTTCACACAGGAGTCAACAGTGGACCAGGACACAGAGGGAGCGTACAGCTGGAGACACTGAGATGACAGGACAGGGTGTCAGCAACAAAACAAATACACAGTCTGTTATTAAATCTATTAAGGCTTTCTTTTTTCTCTCTGCCATTTAGTGTAACATTGACCTTCTTTAGAATGATCATAATTTAGGCAAAACACTTTCCACTGCACACGGCTCATATAACTGGTTTCCCTCCTGAATACTTTTGACTTAAGTCATAACAGGAGTCTTTTATGGAGGACTGAGACTTTCAAAATCAAATAGTTTAATGAATAAATAAATGAATGCCATTAAATACAACAAAGTGTAAAATGAATATGTCCGTTTTGACTCGCCTTTGATTTTATTTACATTTGTATCAACTCAAGTGTTCCCATTTATTTTTCTTTATTTTCTGTTTCAAAATGTATTCGTCTCATCTCCCTCTTCATCTCAAACTTTTTTCCTTTTCATTTCTCCTGCTTCATTATGAAGATAAGATTCACGGCCAAAACTCTGCAGATAAAATAAATGTATTGTTTTTCCCTGTAGATACTCACAGGTTGCGCAGCGTTGAGAACATCTGCAGCAGACTCCATGCAGTGGACGATCTGAAATGCTGAGTGTCCCGTTAGATGGATGATACAGGCCTGAGGAACAGCAGCAGTCAATATGAAGTCATCGTGTTTCATTGTGTGTTGACAAAACGTGACAGAGCTGCAGAACAGGTGATCAAACCTCGATCATGTTTCCTCTGCATTCAGGCTCTCCGTGCTGACAGGTGAAGGGAGAGTTTGCTGACGGAAGCTCCTACAATAGAGGGAAGGTTATATTTATGTTGTTAACTGGAGAGCAATATTCCTGTTGAAATGACAACATGAAATCTTCTCTCTACTTTCAGGGAGTTTAACGAGGTTCAGTGTACCTTAGCGTTGCCGTAGGGGACCAGAGTGACGGTCATGATGTCGTGCAGAATGGTCCAGGTGGGGAAGAGCTGCTGGCTGATGAAGACTCTGCAGGCTGGACAGAGACTCTCATAGTACAGCGCGACAGACACCGGAGGAACAGACTTGTTCGGTCCGGTGGCATTCACCTCCATACACTGCTTCTGAACCTGAAACAAAACCCACAAAACAAGAAAGTAGCTTGTGCCAAAATATGTTGAAATTCAAGTTTACAAAATAGAAACACAGATATGAGCCATGCATGCTGCCCTAAAAAAAACTGAGGGCTGTCACTGCAATTTAAATTAACACTGACTGAAATATTACTTTGAAATGTGAAAAAAATATTAATAGTTTATGACTCAGCAGCAATTTATCTGGCTTCCCCTATAATTCTAATTCTTACGTTTATGTTACACCTGCAACCATGCAGCTGTGCTCACTGTGTTGGCCAGGACTCTAGAAAGAGACACTTCTTTCCAAGTTTAAAAAAAAAAGCAAAAACCGGAGGCAAACCTTCTGTTTCTGCGCTTGGACTGCAGTTTCTAGAAAGGTAAACTTTCTTAATGTAGTTACTGCAGGTTACATTTCAAGTTTTCAAAAAAAATAAAAATACAATAAATAAATAAAAATATATTTTCTCTTAGTTCTCTTGTAAACTGAGTTTTGTGGGTGTAAAATAGGCTTCAAGATATCATGGCAGGCACCATCTACATGTACACTCTTTAGATAGAAGAGCAGAGTCAGGTATGATTCCAAGTACTTGCTGAGTTGCAGCATGACACCTGCTTAATCAATAAAAGCCTGATTATAAAGTCTGGAGCTCAAAACTGATCATAAAGCACACTGTGTAGGGTTTATTTTCACCAGCCTTTCAGTTTAAACCGACTCAGTGTTTGACCTTAGAGCTGCTCCTCCAGTCACATGAAGAACCACTGGTGCTCAATTTCTGAAGCATGACTCTCATTTAAACCCAGGGAGACTTTGAACTCCACATTTCCTGTTTTCAAACTAGGATGTTCAAATTATTTTAAAATAAATGCACTCCATATTAATATTGAAATATCAGCTTCCCCCCCTGTCTTTCGGAAGGCAAACTTGGCAAACTGTTTAGGCTATTTCAGATAATGAAATAAGATTAAGATTTAAGATTAAAATGTCAAAGCGCATCTAAAAAAGTAGGTAACAGAAGAATCAATGGAAACAGCTTTTAATATTCTGCAGGTGTGCTCTTCTTCTTTTTACTTTCTGCCATTTCAATAACATTTGAAGAAATTATTAATACATACCTACAAATAATTTGGTGAAGAATATAATTACATTTTTATTGCATTTGTTTTGTTCCACATTTTCACCCAGTGACAAAAAATAAGGTTACTGTTTTGAGCTTTTTGTTTCTGTTCACCATTAAAGTGAGTATTTTATCATTTTCTGCTGTGACCCACCACGTTGACTGACCAACATGCCTCCACTGACTGCAGACGGACCCCGGAGTGTTTGTTCTACTCACCCTGCACTCTATCGCTATCTCCAGGGACCGACACCACTGAGACGGAGGGTACCGGCAGGACGGTTTGGGATGAGAGCCGGAGCCTCTCCGGTCAGCACAGAGGAGCAGAAACACCACAAACAGCCCTGACTGCTTCATGTTTGATACCAGCTGTCCACAGAGGGAGTGAGGGGAGACGTCTGAAGCTGCTCCTCCTCCATACAGGACTGTCCGGTCTTAAACCGCCGCCATCACCACACGGTCACCACCAGGTGTGACCGACCGCCGCCGCCTTCAAGGATCCTCGGACACTCCTACTTCTCGCTCCGCGAAATGGGAGGAAAACAGCTCTTTTCAAGTTGACCAAATGTGAGAATAGGTTAAAAATGCAGTCTGAGCCTCAATCAGGCAGTTGTTAATGTTACCTGAATAGATCTGCAGCAATGAAATGTAGCTAATCACATTTATTTAAGTGCTGTACTGAAGCACAATTTTGAGGCGCTTGTACTTTACTTGAGTACTTCCATTTTCTGCATTTTCCTGGATGACATTGGCTGACTGTCAGTTTTGGGAAAAAACACTCGGAAGCGTAACAATCAAGTCATGTTTTTGTATTTTGTATATCTGATTCGTATCAACATTTGTTACTCTAAGACCGCAAGGTTCGTATGTGGTTCACTCTCTTCATGGGTATCTGTTCATAAACCTGCACTTTTGCAGGTTGGGGCTCTGACAGCAGTTCCAGGTGGGTTTTAATGTCAAATCATCAATTTTATAATCAGGATTACTCTGTTATCCACGTACAAAGACAGGGGTCTTGGAGTATTACTACTACAAACAGTGAATCTATGTGCATTACATGTCCTGATGCTTGTAAGCCACAGTGTCTCCATGTCTTCATGGTGTGTAATCTAGCAGTCTTGCTCTGGGCTTATTTTGTAATTAGTAAATGGTATTTGTGGTGTGTGTGTGTGTGTGTGTGTGTGTGTGTGTGTGTGTGTGTGTGTGTGTGTGTGTGTGTATACATTGTTAATCCAGGCCAGAGTGTGTCAAAATCCTGAGTTTATCAAAATATACTCACAGCTATTCATTTAATCATCTTCTCAAATTTATTTGGGGATCAGAAAGTGCATACATGAACAATGATGTTCTGAAGTGGGTCAAGTCAGGTTTCACACCAACAAAAAAAATGTTTGAAACCATCAATTTTCCTCAGATATGACTCCTAAAGAAAACACAAGCTATTTCCAAAACGTTGAATGTTGTATAATCAGTACAGTAAATGAACATTTACAATAACAGTATTTTCTCACAGCAACAGGCTATTAACAAAGGGCAGCTAAATGCTTCAGATTAAAGCAGAAAGACAAGGCCATTTAGCACACTGGGGAAAATTAAAAGTCATTGCAAGTTACAGAAACATCATTCTCAACAAGTACTATTTTGACTATGTGATGCGGAGACAAATTGAGCTTTCGATCATATGCACACCTCAAAGTGAAACAAAACCTGTGTAAATATATTAGTTAACTGGATTTCAAAAATGTAAAAACCTTTATGATCTTCTCACGTAAACACCAACCAATCCCCCGAAATGTGTTTTCTTTTTGACAAATTTGACTGCAAGATCCCACAGTGTCTATGGCATAGAAGAGAGATGATGGAGAATGACAGCTGAGGACTGTTTAATCAGGGCTGCATGACATTGTCAAAAAGCCACATTGTAAATATTTATACAGATATTGCAATTTTTTTCGACAGTTTTCATATTGATTTAAAAATTACTAAAATCATGATGATGTGCCATTTCTTCCAGTCTCTGCTAACATATTTTATTACATCTGGAGAACAAGCTTTGTAGACCAGAGCATCTTTGCAGCGCTACAATATCTTATTAAAACGCTGTTTGGCACATTTTAATTATTTTGATTATTTCGCAATTAATTGTGCAGCCCTAGTGTGAATGCACATACCACTTCCCTCCTCTTACTTTACACATAACCACACAAAACCTTAACCTTAACCGTCCCTGTTCCAACTTATTAACTTTATCTATCGCCAACATAATACCAAACCCTCTATACCTTTTATACTCTACCTACATTACCAGTTCCTTCACTTAACTATGTAACGTTGTACCCAAACCTAAGCATTTCTGTATCATCACCTATTCACCACAGAAAACTGATCTTGACCAGTTCTGTGAAAATGTTCAAAATTGCATTCACTGCAGGCACTTGTGAACATTCAGGACCAACATTTTTTAGTTAATTATTCCTACGATATCCATCCCAGGCAATTATGCAAATCAAATAACTTAAGTTTCTTTTGTATGTTAAATTAATATTTGGTCTGAAACAAGTTGCACACAGTATCAGTATTGAACATTTTACATGTCCATCAGAAATCCCTGCTTTCACACTCACACCTTCTGCTTCTCTACCTGTGACACTCTACATCCTGTAGTCCTACAGAATCTAGAAATTGACTTCCTTACAAATTAAACCGAGTATTATTACAGATAAAACCTTCCTTATTTCATTACACTGCAGAACTTTCAACACATACACCGTAGCTGTTATTCAGTCTTTTCTGCCTCTCTTCATATCAAGCTCATCAATCTGTTTCATCTTCAATCAATTCCAGCAACCCTGGTTAATGGCCTTGATTGACAAACCTGCAAGTCCTTCCTAAGGGCATCCAATTGGGTCTTAATTATTTGAAGTCAACATCGAACACCAGTTTGGCTGACTCAATCTTCCTTGCCATAAACCACTATAACCAGCACAAAAAAATCTGAAACAATAACAGATCTCATTTGAATAAAGAAAAGAGGATGCTAAAAATATCTAAAAAGAAAAAATAAAGAAAACAGGATCACTAATTTTTCCTCTCATTATTCATAAACATGGCATTTACGATGTTGAAAGATCGGCAAGCTAACCTAGTAGCTTACCAAGATAGCTAGCACCTGGAAACCTATAGTATAATATTAAATTGACAGAGAACGACTTAACATGATTGCTTCTGCAAGTACTTCATGACACATTTTATGATATGAGACACCAGTTATTCTCCTACAGTGATCAGTTTGTCCTGTGTTTTCAGTATGTCTCTAATTCATTTTAGTTTGCACAATGATAAAATAGTAAGGTTACAAGAAGAGACAGTAAAACAGAAAAAGACCCAGATTGTGCACACACAGTGACAAATGTCTGACTTTACAGAACTACATACTACTAAGTGGTCAGCCTATTAAAGAGAGATTTTTTTTTTTTTTTTTTTTACAAAAAAAAAACATAAAAACTCATCAGTGCTTTATCAGTGCTATGACATATCAATCTCATCAGCAACTTGTCCATAGTTAGCAGCACCACATGACCCCCTGCTTCAGTAACAGGATGTATGTACATGAAGACAGTCATAGTATCTCCACCTCATATGAGATACCTGTGCAAATGCTATGCTTTAAATCTAGAGCAGTGGTGTAGTTTATATTCATGCACATAAAAAAAGCTTTTTTTCTGTATTCCTGCTACATAATTAACTGGGATTTGTAAAGTTTCTTTTCAAATTCACATTTACATGGATATCTTAACACAGAGGAAATTAGATTAAATGAATATCCCGTAAATCCAGACTAACAGAAATGAAAGCTCAGCAGTCGATGTGAGTGATGTGTCCCTTACCAGTATTCCCTCTATTTTATTTGAGACTACACCACTGTTACAGAGTCCAAATTTCTACACATACAAAGTGTAGTGCTGCTTGAACTAGCACTAGTATTATAAAACGGCATGAAGTGCTGATCACAATTTCAGAATTTGCTTCTTTGCTTTAAGGAGCGGAGTGGAGTAACAAAGTCCGGCTTGCACCACCATCTAGTGGTTGTGGCACGCTGTGTCCACATTCTGTGCAAGTTAATGCCTGATATGTTACTAAGGTGCAATACTTTATCTCATATTTTTGTGTTTACAAGTACAACAGATCACAACCCCACAAGAAAGCAGTATCACTCATACTGTATGACTGACAGGTGACCTTGGAGTGGTGTGTTCTAGGAAACTACAGTAATGAGTGCTTAGCACCAATGATGGAGACAAAGCAAATAACAGAACAAAAACACAACAAAAATGAGAGAAAAACTTGAGTATATCACAGATTACAGCTAACCAAATCAAAGAAGGAGTAACAAAACGTATGTTTTATAGCTGGTGGTGAACTTATAGTACCAGAACTGATATCAAAACAGTACCCATCCATGATGTCCATAATGTAATTAGTAATACGTATAATACTTAAGTAACAACAGTGGCATGCAAAATCAAACATTTACACCTTTTCACTGCCACAGAGTAGGAATTTGATCCATTTTTCCCAACTCCACTAATGGCAGTAAACGTATAATTTCAAGTGTACCTACGTGTAATAAAAACCTCAAAGATAGAAGTGCAATTTAGGTGGCCCATCGAACAGAAGAAATACTTGAACTAGGAAAAATTTGTAATCAAACCAGTGACAAAATGTAAAATCAAAGATTCATATATGCTTTTCAAATTAATGGACAACTTACACTGGCTAAATTTAATCACTAATGTATTTTTTCCCTATAAAAATAATTTGCATTAATCACTGTAACCCACAAGCGCCACTTCATTTCTGCTCACAAAGTGCACTGAGTCCCTGTTAGTCCCTCCAGGCTGAAATGTAAACAATTTCAAAGTAATCTTTATCATAAGAAATGTAATTTTCCAAAACCATTTTGATTATACCTAGCACAGAAGGCTGTGTACCAACACCTATCTACACACATTTTATGGTAAGATACTCTTATTTGGTCCACTATAGCTGGAATCACAACTTGTTAGCTGGTAGCTCATTTGCCAGCAAAACTAGCTACAATGGCTGCATAATTCAAGCAGTCATGTTAATGATTTTACACCTGTTTGGTCAATCATAAGTCTTTTTGTGACAAAGTTGAAGTAACAGTATTTTTTTGTGATACTATGTATAATTCTGATAAAGTTTTTTAGTGTTTAGTGTCTTTATTTTTCCAGTTTCCAGCTATAATCTTTAGGTAAGGGCTAAAATGTAACATTTATCTAAATACTTTGTTTTCCTGATTAGTTTGTTAAGGATGTCCCAATCAGGAGAGCTGGTCATCCAGAGCAATTAATTTAATTTGCTTCTCTGTAATATTTTATTGTACCAAATGAGTAGTATACAGCTTACTGGTTACCCCCTTGCAAAACGGTCATATTGCAGATGTTACATGTTGCTGCTGGACTGCTTTCACGTTCTAATTTAAGTTTTTTCCACACTGCAGACATTTTATCCACAGGTTTGCCAGAGTAACGTTACGTGTGCGTCTGAGTTCTGCCACAAATAGTGTTCTGAAAAAAAATCAGCCATGGGACTGCGTTCGAAATTGCCAGTTCCAGTCAGTGGCAAAATGCCTATATCGGCCGCAATCCCGATCCTGGAGATTGGCTCGGGACATCCCTAGTTTGTGGTACAAACATTTGAAACAATGAGTACGTAGGCCAGCAGCTTCTCATGCCAAGTGTGATGTAAATTCAGTTGGCAACTGCAGGGGGAGTAAGTTCTGTTTGACACTCACTTTTACAAAATGATTAAATATAATGATTTAAATCTGATGCTTAAAAGCAGTGAGTTATATGAAAGCAACCATATTTGATAATACTTAAGGGTATTAGTACTGTTGTTGCCTTGTGTTCAGCTAGACACAACATCAGTGTTTGGTTAAATACATTGTTGTCTTGTGTATGGGACGAGACACCTGTCCTGAGGGTAACACAAATGAAATTATACTGGCTGGAACAAGAACACTTAAGGGCACTTTTCAACCAGAACCTGAAATGGGACTACTACTTCAAATCCAGGATTTTATCAAAGCTCTTGGATCACTGACTCCAACCAGAATCCCAAGAACAAAACGGAATCATTACAGACACCTGTCTGACTTGTCAAAGACCTATCTGAACCAGACTAAAAATGTCAGATATACCTAAGTAACTGTGCTTTTTTTGGATTTGTATGTACACAACACACAGAAATGCTTTCAGTATTTGCCTTGTGCTACTTCACAGTAAATACACGCTCATATACTTTAACTAACACTTGAGATATTAATAAGTGAACTAAAAGCAACTCAAAGATTCTTCAGACTTTACAGTGATTGTCCAAGTTTTCTACAAACAAAATCAACATCTGCCATCACAATAATATTGAATAAAGTTGCTATAATGGCAATGCTGTAAAGCATAAATACACCCCAGAGGTAGAATTCACAAATTTTTTATGTCCTGAAGAAAAATGCAGAATGAAGACTGGACATGAGTTAAAATACCACTGAGTGAACACTGATGTCAGTAAGAAAATAACTTTTATATTCCTGATCACTAAAATAAATACTTTCACCTTTTTCTAAACTGCAACATCATATGTGAAGTCAGTATTTCGGTGCACAG
This sequence comes from Acanthopagrus latus, assembly GCF_904848185.1. NCBI lineage: Eukaryota > Metazoa > Chordata > Actinopteri > Spariformes > Sparidae > Acanthopagrus > Acanthopagrus latus. The sequence continues at coordinate 22,512,082 of NC_051049.1, forward strand.
TTCCCATCTCTGTGTTTGTGTGTGTCTTGTTTTGGATAAAGTGCTTTTGTGTCTCTACTACCCATAATGCATATGTGCTGCTGGGTAGTACAGAGTCCCATCCTGAGCTCAGTTTCCCAGAAGCACCCAAACACTGCAACTGCACTGAGTACATATGGATTTAAGAAATATACAGGTGGAGTGATTGAACAAATTCCTAAAAAGTGAATTAGACTCTGAGTACTACCTTCTGTCTGATGTCAGGTACAGCACAATATGGAGCATTCATTTGGATGGTTGGACAAAATTATTTTAAAATATTTAAGAGAAGGCTAGAATGTCTTTGACTGTAACTTAATGGTATGAAACTTGACTTTCTTGAATTTCATGTGCTTGCCTTTCAGGAAAAAAGTACTGAAACATGTAGTGTCTGGAATAGTGTATAACTTCCATTAATATGGAAAACTCACTGATACCAGTACTAGTGTTGTCAGTACTGCTGCAAGATTTGATTCAACGTTGAATGCCAAGTACTTAATCCAAATTTTGTTGTGCAAGCTGTTTGTGCAAATGGCGAGTAAATGGGATTTTGTCATAATAGCTTTAATAAAGAAAGTAGATTAGAAGATAACAGCTGTCTGGCTGATGCCAGAAACTACATATTCCTCTATTGTAGGTAACTTTACTAGGCAAATTCAGTGATTGTTACTCAGAAAAGTTCCTACCACTTTAGGATTTTTAGACACTCAAATGTGAACATTGTTCTTCTCGTATGGTGACAACACTAACCGGCGCTCTGGTAGAGCCTGGTGGTAACTGTGTCCATATTGGTGTGTCCCCAGTGCCAATACAGTGAAGCTTTGGGAAAGTGCCATCAGGGTGGCATGCTGGTGTGTCTCAGCTGGGCTGCTGGCTGAGAGCGGGCCAGGCCAGGGTTACATTCAGCTGCTGGTTGTGCTGGATCAGGGATGTGTGTCGATAGTGGAGGACCAGTTCTCTCAGAGATGAGTACAGGTTGTAGGGCTCAGCGAAGCCATAACCTGTGGATGTCCTGTAGATCACGCAGTGCTTCACCTCCCCATCCACACTGCACGAGAAGAAATTTGTCACTTGAATGGACAACACAACACGTGAAATAATAATATGAATGATTTTAGGGTAGATTTTGGATGTTAATGTACTATAATTGGTTGAACGTGCTTCCTGTGTGAGCAGCACGTGTGCATGGCTGAATGAGATCATGTTTTTAAGTTTTATTCACCCTAAATGTAGTCTTGTTTGCAGCAAGCTATTGAAACGCACCATTAACTCGAGTACACTCATGGATTTCTCTGGGTTTGAACTTTGTTGGAATTATGTGGGCCATTATTTTTTGTTAATGAGTTTCCCTATTAATGTGCACATAATTTGTTAAGAAATTGAATTGAATGTTTTATTGTTTGCACTTAAATTGTGTGCAAGTGTACCTAAATGAAAAAGTCAGGACCCCTAATTAATGAATTATAAATGCCTGAAAGATGTTAAGTGGAATGTACTCACACAACAGAGCAGGCAAAGGATCCTTTCTGAGTCTGGCTGTCTCTGATGAGGAAGGTCCCGTCCCTCTTCCCCTTTAACAGCTCCTCGGCCTCTTTTCGTCTCATGCCGCCAACGTACCAGCTCCTCTCCTCCTGGTGGGTAACATCTGCCAGGGTGTACGGGCTAAGGAATGATATGGAGGTTGAAGAGTTAGAGTTACAGCTATCAGTACTGACTTATTATCTAAAGCTTTAGCAAGTGAATGTATTGACCTGTCCTCCATACAGATGTGGCCAACTGAACCTGGGTTCTTTGCAAGAAACCTGTGCTAGTTGATCTCACCAACAGAGGAGTTGCATACTAGCACAGATGCATTTAGGCCATTTTGTAATATGTATTGTTGAACACATGATTGTGTGCTGTGTATATTTTCAACTGGCATACTCTGTGGTTCATGGTACAGATATTTAAAAACATTTACATGTACATTACAGTAGAAACATGGTTTTCATTCAGGTTCTAGTGAGTTTTTTTGTTTGATTTAAAATCTCTAAGTTCAGTTGACCTGGATAGATGAAGATACTCACTCTTCCTCTTCGTTCCTGATGCCCAGCCAGTCATTAATCTGGCTCTGTCTAGTGCCTTGCTGGGTGAGCCAGCTGAAACATAAGCATAACTTAGTAAAACAGGCTGCAGTATGTGCAAAGAATTCTGTAAGGTGTATCCTATGGGACTCAACCATACAATATGCTGGGCCTCAAAGCTTCACTGAGAATTGCCTGTGAATATTTAATATCTAATTAAATTAAAATTAGAGTTCTGTTTCCTGTTTATTTACTGTCTTTGCGTCTTATTTGCTGTTGCCAGTGTTACCTGTACAACAACAAAAAACATTCTAAAACTGATTTGGATGTCCGATATAATGCTAGTGCCTTATACGTTCTTCTCTTTTTGTTATATTAAATATAATCCTCAAGATGAGATGATTGTGGTGTTTTGTTTTTTTTTTGTTATTTCCACAAGACATCTGTGGGGCACCGTCCAGAGAAAGTTGAATTTTCCTACCTCAAGAGTTGGTAATGGATAGTAATAATGTCATCAGCTTTATCAGACCTTGAGTCTTGCTGCATTTCTTGTAAAGTGACACCACCTGTCCGTGTAAAGACTCAAGGCTGACAGTGTAAACTTTTCAGTCACAGTCAGGACATGAATCATAGCTACTATCTGCTTCTTTGAATTCACTGTAGAAAGAAATGAGTAGGAGTCAGCTCTTCTCATCAGGGTCATGATAACCCCCCATACTGAGCATACTGGAGATCCACAGCTGTGGCAATGAGTGCAATGACAACAGCTGATTGCCTTTTCTATGTTTACAACTCAGCTGTGTCAGTGGTATGTGACAGACTGTTCTGAATGAAACATTTTATCAGTGATATCTCAGATGGATTTCATCTCATGTTAGCCTGTCAGCTAACTAAACAGAGTTATGTTAAGACACATAATTTGCACTGGGGTTTGGGACCATCTGTGGGGCCACCTGATATGCAGACAGATTTGTGAGATAATGATGACTGCTGATGTACCTGCTTGATACAGAAAAGTATGGTCACTTCATCTCGTGTTTAATTTATTGTGACTATTTTTTTTTATTTCTATGGATGCTAACACCTCTTGCCTCTCGCCCATGTACTTGATATACATTTCAATATATAGATAATGGAAAGGACTGTTTTAGAAGCAAACATGAAATCACAGGCCAGTAAACAACAAGAATCTTTTCTCCATCAGTATAAAATCTAGATCATGATAATTTTCTAAAGGGTTTAACTTACAGCAGGTATTGATCTCTGATCTTCCTGAGCTGCACAAGGTCGGGCTTCATGCTGTTCATTTTTTTGTCAACCTCCATGTGAGCCAGAGCCTTCGTCCTCAACTCCTCCTCCAATTTCTTCTTGCTGCTGTGGATCTCCTCCACTCTCGTGTGTAGCTCGTCTGAATTGCTTTGAATCCTGGAGGAGGAAGATGAGGAACATTTTCAGTAAAGAATTCTGCTAGCTTGTTGAGAGCATGATTAGAAAAAAATAAATTAAAAAAATCATCATAAAATACACAAAGTGACATTTTGAAATCATAAGATGGGGTTGGCATAGGAGGCATACTTGTCAGTTTCTGTACTGCTGTCTAATGTGAGAAACATGTCGATGTACTCCTTGCTGTAACGTTCTTGAGTTTCACACTCCTCCTCAAAGATCCGAATTATTTCACTGAAAGCCTCTATGGCTGTCCGCTTGCTCTGCAGTTCCTGGAGAGGAGAGGAAACAAATATTTACTTTAAATGTCAAGGCTGTTGTTGTGGTGAAGCATTTTGAAGTAAACGATTTTATTAAATATAACCAGTAAAACCACAGATTTGTGTTCTAAAATGAAGTCTCAGTGTATAGGATGCGGTTGTACCTGGGCAGTTTGGTTAAACATCTCATACAGATGGTCATACTCTTTGCTCTTCTCTTTGTATTGATCCTGGAATATCCTCAGCTGCTGTCCAACTGCATCAATGTCAACTTCCATCACAACCTGCTGCGTTACACACAAGAATGTACAAGATATTTAGAACCCGGTCAAATTTTAAAATTCCTGCAATGCAGTTCTAAATGACCATACAAAATGTTTGAAAACGTGACATTTATCATATTATTTAAACTAGAAAAGAAAACAGAATTAAAAACATCCTTGAAATGAACTGCTTCCATGTTCAATATCCATCTAGTTCTAATTCAGGCAAGCAAATTAATAGAAACAGTGCAGAATAATTAGAGAGTTCAGATTCACAGCTCAAGGCCTCATAAACCCACCTGCTGGTATCTTGATATTGGGTAGAGTAACCGTGTGTCCAGTTTAGAGTTGTATTGGGCCAATGACTTGTTCTGGTAATATTGGATCAGGTCCACCATAGAGGGAAAGCCCAGTGGCTCGGAGAAACCGTACTTCCCTTCTTGATGGAAGATCTTTATCAGTCTATTGGAGCCATCTTTTCTGCAAAAGTGAGAGTATAATTGCCAATACTCCCATTGAAGCACAGAGAAGAAAAATACCCCTCTCTTTATCACTTCCATTCTACATTTAAATCAAATTGAATATCTGATGGTGAAGCAAGTAACACTAAGATTTTGTTCCCCTTTAGAATAAAAGAAGGAAAAAAAATGGAGCATCACAAATACTTTGGATTCCTTTTAAGTTAAATACTTTGGCAAGTGGACATTTCACATGCCTGGCGTGTGATCCAAAAAGTTTGCGGGCCCTGCAGAAGTCTAGCACAAGTGTTGCTGGTGTGAGATATATTTACTCGCAGAGTAAGACAGGAGCAGCCGGTCAGCATCAAATTTGTGGGATAAGTGTGGGATGAATTTCAGATATGGAAGTAAGGGACTCATTTCTCATTGGTCTTAACCTACTGATGTAAATGCTTTATCTTTCACAACCAACCATACACAGACCTCTAACTGGAGGCTAATGTCCATCCAACACAGCGTCAGCTCATAATCCACATGAACACCTTTTCCACTTTGAATGTGGACTGAGAGCAGCAAATAGGTTTTCCTTGTCCAAGCTCAGTCTATTCAACAACAGTCTTATTGTGCTCTCAGAAAGGAAGCGTTTTAGAATTGCAGTTGCTCAAAATATATAGACTTAAAATCTAATAGGAGCTTTGGGTTGCAGACATGCGTATAAAGCAAGTGCCAAGTGTAAAGAAGACCACGTAGACAGCGTTGACTGAAGTTGGAGCGTGTCCCTTCCTTCAGACAAATGTGAGATGGGTGACTGGAAAAACACGACTGAAACACACCGTCTGTAGACAGGAGGGTGTTATGTTGCTGACCGCTGGTGTCTGTGCCAAATGCTCATCAACAAAGGTTTGAATCACAAACCAGACTGCCCTTATTCAGCTAGAATTGGCCAGAAACCAGGGCATGTATAAAGTTACCTTTTTAAAACCAGTAAAACTAAATTAAGACTTTGAGACCAGGAACTATTAACTGATCTCTGACCACATGAATGCAGGTTGGGTCGATCATACCCTTTCCATACAAGTACTGATAATTATAATGTTATCAGCAGCTCAAAGGACAAGAACACTTTGAGTCATGAAAAGCCAACATGAAAACTATGTAGTCAGTTTGTGTACTTGTCACAAAATAGACTTTAAAAGTAGTTACCTTAGTGTGAGGGTGTATTCTCCCTTAACCTTACTGGAAGCATCTCTCACCAGGAATGTGCCATCTGGAGTGTTTCTCATCATCTCATTTACTTCCTCTCTGGACAGCAACGGAACACAGTATGGTTTTAAACAGTTCATGTAGGAGTTTTAGGAAAAGCAATTCATATCAAACTAACACGTACCATGCCAATATTATTACCTTGAGATATTCCCCCAGTACCACTCTGCCTCTAACAAATTGTTGTCATCAGAACCAGGGTCACATGCTGCTATCGCTTTGATTATGTTGTTCTTGGGTTGAAGTTCTGAAAGGGATTAGAACTTTTGGTTACGAACATGGAATTACAAATACAAAAATATTGAGATTAGCAGGATTACCAAGCATTATTTTATGTAGTTTTTTTTATTATTATTCTCACTATTATTGTTATGAATAAAACCCTGCATGTTCTGAATTGAACCAAATTGAATTTATTTATCAGGGCTTATTTTCTGTGTCAAAAATCCCTGTTGCTTTGATCCAATTTTCAGTATGAAAACTACATCCATAAAAGATGATTCATCATATTCTCCACCTTTTTTAAGCTCATTACATAACAGCATCTTTCTATCGATCAGCAGCAAGTACCCAGCGTTCAAGTTTTGATTTATAAAATTACAGAACAGGTAATTGAGGTACAAATATGATTTGATGTTTGTATTAGTGTTGCCAACAATATCAAAATATAATTACGTATGATTCTGAATATCTGAAACAGTTTCAATACACATTTTCTGAAGTATTGATGCATCTTTACCAGCTGCCCTTTATTTAGCTGCACAATTTGACCTGCACAGTATTTCTAAAGGCCTAATCTAAGGAAAAAAGTTAGTGTTTACTTAAGTCTCTTTTGCCGTTTACTGTTACAAAGTTATGTCTTTATGTCATATCCTTGTTATATTTATCCAAGATGTGCAGAATATAGATATTTTTCAAGGTATTGTATTGAAGTAAGAATTTCCAGTATAATGACAACACAAACATGTATTGCTCACATTAAAAACGATTTAAATATGCTACAAAAGATCTGTTTCACATCTAACAAGCAGAACAAAGAGATGGTGGAGAGTACCTCCTTCCATTGCAATGTTGGTTCTCAGGGCAGGAAACACATCATCAGGATCAACAGGGGAGGAAGGGTCCTGCAGGAACGCTGTCAGGATGTGAGACTGAGCCTCGCTGTCGTTTTGGCCCATCTCCGGCTCCAAGAACTCTGCAAAATCAACTGCACAGTGACCCAGTGTTACTCCTGATGTCGGTTGAGGCCAGTCTGTATGTGGCTATCTGCACTTTGTGGCTGTTCAGCACACACTGCTGGCCCACTGACAAGGACTCCAGAGGGAGATATCATTTGTGTTGCTTAGTCTTGCACCATGTGGGAGACTCTGTCCAGACTAGTCTGCTGACAGGTGACACTGTCTGACTGCCTAAAATACCAGAACGGGCACTCCTCAACACTCAGGCACACTCAGGCCAGAGTCAGTGCTGCTTGGTGCTCGACCTCGCCTTGCCTCGCCTCGCCTAACAAACAACAGCTGTCTACAGCGAGATGCCATGTGGGCCTGAAGGACTCAAGCTGATATGCCACTGTGCCCCTTTGTGTTTATTGTCCCTGTGTGTTAATGTGGCATTAGGGAGGCAGGGAAAGGTGAGAACCTGCCTGTCAGGCATTTCCTGAAAATGTTGTGTTTACCAGTATGTGGCTATACACAAATATGCCGTTTTATGGGTGTTGTGTGGGGCGTACTGTTAGCAGTTGATGTAAATCATCCCTTCAGCACTTGTGATGGCATGCCTGGAGATGCATTAAATCGTTGCAGCAGACAGCGCTGCATGTTTGAGGAATCATATGCATGCTGTTGTAAAATTAGAAAGGGCGTAAACTCATTAACCCAGGTCCCACAAACATTGAAGCTCTGTCAAAACTTGCCTGGTACAAAAACCTAATAAAAGCTGCAGTAAATCTTGCGTGGAGGTGAATCATTCAACTCACTAAGCCCTTAACCCATGTGATCCCAACTATTACCATTTCTCTTTTGTGAAAGTTTGTGAAAATATTGTTGTCTAGAGCAGAAACAATTTGCTGATCAAATCAATCTTATCACAAATAGTATTGGCAAATATTGCAATATTTTACTTAATACCTCTGCCAAGAAGTTTATGTTTTCATCTGTGTCCGTTACTTTGTTAGTTAGTTAGTTTGTTGGTTTGTCAACAGGCAGCATTTCCTCAAAGCTTAGATGGGGGGTCTCAGAATAGACTTTGTAAACATTATGTAGCTGGTATCTACGAGTGCATACAGTTTGATGCAGATTCTAATAAAAATGTGCATGTAGGGTATTTAATTATATTTTTCAGTAAGAGTGGCTTTTCTTCTGTCTCTGTATCAAATAGGGGTAGAAACCTGCGGCTACCTACAATGTGCAGCTGAAATAATGGGGATTCAGAAAGGGAACAACAGTGGTAAGGCTTGATTCAATTAAAAGTGACAGTTGGGCTTTGGTGGAGGTATGCACTCTCCTGAGTGCCACTGTAGTTGTTTAAACATTCCATAGTCCAAACCTCTCAGTTGTATTTGCTTTTCTTTGTAGTTTTCATAATAAACTAAATATTGTTTTGAAGATGCCACATTTGATGGCATCTAATATTTGAAACTCTAGTGGTTAATATGCAAATCAAGATAGTAACTTGCAGATTCATCATGATCATAAAAGCAATCGTTAATAACAGTATGATAGTCTCCTGTAGTCCTCTATTGTAACCATTAATTAAAAAAGTTTTGACTGTGTTTCTCAGAAATCAACAGCCCCCGTTACTATTCCAATGGCAATGGCAGTGCCAGCAGAAGATGCATAGCAGAGCATAATTGTGACAGTCTGTGAACAGCTTCAGCTTTACAGTCTGAAAGCAATGTAATGCCTCATATTCACTTAATTTATTTAAAAACGAGCCAAAATCATAAATTCAAACTGCTGGATGTCTTAACTGGATTCTGCAAAGTTTTCATTTAGTGCAGACTGGATGTGTCTGACGGCAATGCTTCTGCTGTGTTTGAGTTGACTTACTAACTCATTTTTTATGTGCACAGTCATTTTATCTCCTTTTTCATTTTATCTTTTTTTTTTTTTTTTTTAAACAAAGAGCTATATTATTTTCATACACTCAATCTTTCATTACAATCAAATGAGAATCCAGCCTTTGAAATGGTTCTAACTTCTGGTCAGCGGCTATGGCTTTTTCTCACTGAGCACTGGATTACTGAAATATATAAGTAAATGCCATCGACCACTGACGTTAAGATAAGTGCACAAACAGTTACGCATATTGTATTGGATATATTAACATCAGATTCATTTGCAGCATTCAACCTGTATGAAAACTAAACCGTAGTTTGGTTTGAAAATGGTTTGCACAAAAAAGGATGAAGTGACGCAAAGCCAGCATATCTGTGAGATTGTTTCTGCATCATCATTTTCAACTGTTTATTATAATGATCAAATGCATCAGAATTAGTCTTATCATTAAAATACCAATACTGATGCTTAAAAATCTTACCTTGAACTGCTGGTGAAGGCTCAGGCCTAGTAGCCATGGGTATGTCCATCTGCTCTCGTGATTGGTTAAGCGGTGATGACATCATCACAGCAAATACAGATTGGGGCTCAGGATTATCTACCATATGGTTGGTGCCCTCGTTGATGACCACAGCCTCGTCCCTGAGATGGAGGCATGCGAGTGATGACGTTGGGAGATCGTTGTCCTCCGCTCTGAGCTCGAAACCCTCCTCTGCCATTTTCACAACATTGACTGAATTGTCCTGCTGAGTTTTGTTAAGGTGCTGAAGCAGCAGGATGGTTGGTGCCACGGTGCTGATGATCACATACTATCAGCTTATAGTTATACTCATGGCTGAGGATAGAGAGGGTGACGGTGCAGAGTTCAAGGTTGCCCTGTGTTTTGGAGGTAGAGCATGTTCCTCAGCCTGAACCCCCAGTGTAACCTCATCACAGAGCAGAGTGATGACATTGCCAGTAAATCCTGAGTTTTTACTGTGTACTCAGTTGGAATTCTCTATAGTCGAGCACTTTTCTGCTTCACAGTCATTTGCTTAAAGGGCTTCATACCTGGGAGCTACCCAGAACCACAGTTGGTTACTGAACAGCTGAGTGCCTCTTTCATAGATGACACTAGTTATTGAGCTGTAAACCCAGTGGAAAGCAACAAAGCAGAGCACGACTGTCAGATTTTTTCCTCAAGGACTCATGCTTCATTTCATATCAGAAATCCTAAAACAAAAGATGCACAAAGTTTCAGATTCAATACCACAGAAATAGGAAAATATGCACTTTTTTTGCATGCAAACATCTATCTATTTAATGGTGTAATACGCCTGGACTAGGGCTGCACAGAAATGTTTCAGCATCGATGTTTTCGTGTGTGCACAGTAGTCACATTGCAGACATTGTAATATCAAGTAATTCAAACACATATCGTTCTTTTTTGGTCTTTGTGATTCAAAATTGAAAATGTGCACAGTTCTCATCTCAAGAATAGTCAGTCTAATATTAGATTATTTAGCCCAAGAGGGTTCTTAGAAACATGGGAGATGGTTGCTTGGGAGAAACATTCATCGATCATTATTGATCAGTTTATCAAACAAAGCTGGGCCTATGATAAATAATTTCCAAATCAAGTTTACTGATGAAAATTCCTCTATTTTATCGTATGGCAATATATGTTGGAGTTAACCAAAATATTGCAATGTCATTTTTTCCCAGTATGCACTGTTTGACCACTTTCTGCCTTATGCTGAAACACAGCTGTTATTTTGTTATTCAGGACAGTTTAAACCCTTACCTATTAACCCTTTATGGTCTGGACTTGCTGCCCACAATGCTGATGCTCAGTAATATTTGAATTTAACCTCTGGCATTGTCAGTACTAGTAAAGTAAAAATATTTTGTATTAGAACATTGTAGGCAGTGCTTCAAATAAATCGGAGTGGCTGCTTTTATTGCAACATTAGCTTTTTAAATTATGTTAACAGGATAACGTATTTTAGATTCTTAGCTTTGTAATCCACTTAACTAATAAGCAACATTCCTGTCGGGTTTTGTGTTCCATTATTGGTTTGTCAATTGATTTGCCAGGAACAATATACATCGATGTTAGGGCTGAAAAATATATTAAAGGTCTAGTTTGTAAAATGGTTGATTGTTGAAACTTACTCCAAACTTGTCAAATACTGCCACTTTTGGTTGATGGCCCAGTTTTTGACAAGTTGGGAATGAGACTCAACAAACAACCTCAAAAATTGGGCCTTCACATCAAAATCATATTGCGATTATTTTAACAGATTTTATGATACAAGTTGAGATTAAATTCACCGAAAAATATAAAAATGATGACACGATTTTTGATGGCGTGTATACCAAATTAACATGTCCTCTTATTGCTTACATCTGGATAATACATGGCAACTTTGGGATATCAATGCTTCATTTGTAAAGGCATGTTTTGACACATTTGACCTTATTTAAAAAATTACAGCTCCCATGAATTGAGTGTTGCAATTGACAGCATTCTGATTTCTTTAATATTTAGATGAATTTGCACCTCTAATCTTATATCTAAAATGACACATACTGTACTATGTTTGAGGACCATCATCATGATCATTCTGTTTTTTTGTTTTTGGTCCAACTTGTGATGAATTCCCATACAGTCGTCTATCAGAGCAAATAGCTGTGGCACAACAAGTCTCAGTGAATATTTTTTTTTAAATGTAAGGTTAATTTGGGAATTAAGTTTCTGCTGTCTGCGCAGCAGACGAGATCTGCTCTGACAGAAAAAAAAAAACTGGAATCATGTTTAAGCAGATTCAGTGTAACATCAAAATAATTTTGCTTCAGCACTTGACCTAATTTGTCTCCTTATCAACATTTGCCATCCTCACCATGTAGTGATGATCCCCACTAAAATACATTCTCTCACAAGAAGACTCAAGCATATCTTTCCCTGAACACATTTATTTTTACGAGTGTTGCCCTTCAATGTAGAAGAAAACAAGTCATGTCAAGTCCAAGAGAGTGTAAGATATTACCTTTTATATTTACATGGATTTCATGGGATTTGACCTTTTTGAGAAGTCTGTATAAAATATTTTTATATAATGACTGTGGTTATATCATGAAACCCATTACATGGTAACAAATCTCAGAGGACTGTGGATAAATCTTCTTCCTCTGCTAAGCATTTGGGATTAGTCAGCGGTTTATTATCCTCCTATACCCTTTACAATATGATATCCTGTTGAGGGGATGTGAAGTAGGGGTATTATCCAGCTGCTTTACAAGAGGAAACTATATCAAAATATATTGCAATGAAAGATCAAATTTTTTGTGAACACTATTGATCTGGTCCCATCACAGTGGATAAGGAAACAGAAAAACCAGTTCATGGATGGTAGCTGGATCGCTCAACCGAAACAGGAAAAAAAAAACATGGTTTCACTGACTGACTATTTTCTTTCTAAATCTGGTGTTGCGTTCTGTTTCTATAAACGAAGCGGTTGTATCAAAATTTTGTGAGTGATGCAACACTGCAGACCAAAAGTCGAGGCATTGGAAATGGCGTCGGCATCAAAATACTTAGAATGGTACGCAGCCATGAAGTCTTCACGGCTCGATGTTCACGGAACATTGTGTCCAGTTCTTGTTAAGGTGAAACAAAATCATAAACAATTTAAAACAAAGTCCTGCAATCTTTATCTGTTAAGCCCATTTTGTTATGTTTAAGTACTTGTGTCCTAAAAAAGCAAAAAAACTTCCAGCAGCCATTGGACGACACAGCAATGTTATCCCTCAGCTCAACTCATTTATAACATTTTTGGTCTCAATTAACGCTGCTATTGATGTTTACTAAAAAAAAAAGAGAAGTACCGTTCCAAACTAGATTGTGTTTTAATGATACAAACAAAGTCAATGGTGTTGCTCCGCTCCTGCACCGTTATTGGATGGTGGATCCATTACAAAAAGCAAAGTTGGAACATAAAAATCTTATTACGTATGTTGCACTGAGCAGCAGCACTCAGCTGAAAATGTCATGTACTTTCAACGAGTGTCTGGCAGTTGAAATCGTCAATCTACCATACAACAGATAATGCTGAAAGTATTTATTTTGTCAATGATGACCATCCTGTAAAACATGTTTTTGTTAAGTCCGTCGTTTTCTGTTATCGATCAGCGTTGCATCCCAAAAACAGGATGGCTGATGTACGCCATATTTCCCCAACGCCTTTAAGCTTTCCTTCGTCCCATACCTAAGCTTGTAATGACGAAGAGACATGAAGGATGAACATGCACAGAACTTTCAAAATGGCAACTTCTGATGTAGATAACAGCTTGAAAAAATTAAACATCATCAGGAAACTCAGCAGGACGGGACAGTACGCACCTACCTGGGCCAAGACAGAAGGGACCGGCGGAAGGGGGAAGCCAACGTATCATCGACATCCATGAAGCGGCGAGGAGACGTAGCTGGACGCACACGTGGCTCGGATCAAACCAACCACAGGCCTTGGTCCTCACGCCATCCTGTGTCCCTCCACCCCCCCACTCCTCCTATCCCATACTGTCTCTCCACTGTGTCCTCCATCTTTTAAAGATCCTCTCAATTTGGTGGTTGTCCGTCCCCTTTGAGTGCCACGTTTTCCCACGATGCCATTCCTGCGGGTATTTCCTCTGTTCATCTTCGATACACGTCATGTCTTCATGAAAAAATAAAGCTTTTTCAAGACAATTCCCTCTGTTTTGACTTTCACATGCAATTTTCAAGCAAAAAAAAAAACAAAAACAAACTCCAGTCATCTTTAGGGTGCAGTATAAAACAAATCTACAAAAACATATTTAAGTATGAAAAAAAATCCATAAAAATGATCTAGATTTAAGAGCTTAAGCAGGTGAAGGAAAGGCAAAAGTAAAAGAGCAGCAGTGCTCTTCGCACCGTAACTCTTTTTCACAGTTTGAGAGCTCAGTGTGGCTGCACAGTGGGGGGACAGAGGCATGAGAATGAGTCGGTGGGAAAAAAAAAAACTCTTATATAAATAAATAAGGGAAGGATGCCACTGTTGCTATACAGAGCAGGGGGCTTAGTGGTCTCCTGAAATCTGATTGGCCGGCCTGTTGCCATGTGCTCGGGAGTCAGCAGAGATGCTGCTAACAAATCAAGGAAATGTTCTAATATTAGACTGTATGTATCTAGGCAGCGGGAGCCCCTGACCTCTCAACTCCGCCAGCGTTACGTTCCACTTCACAGATCAGCATAATGAAAGAAGTGGTGTGGAAGTAACTGGTTAAAAAAAAATGTTACGCCACCGTAGACAAAACCGCAGACACAGCCCCCCCCCCCCCCCCACCACCACCACCACCACCACCACCACCACAACTGCCTCCATGATATCCCAGCCAGTAGAGTTACGAACGGACAGAGACAGAGAAAACAGATTCATCTTTTGGTCAGGGTTTCCGATATTCATGACATTCTGATGCATTTTGTGATTTCTCTGCATTTTGGTTTTCTGGACATGCAGCTTGTGAAATTGTTTTTGTTATTTAGGTGGAATTTAGCTCATGAAAACAGTTTATCTCGTGTGGTCTTGCAGGTTCTGCTGTAATAAAGTAGGTCCCTGCATTAAAATTTAAAGAAATTGCGACTAGTGAGCCGCGAAAAAATGCCTTTTTAAAGCAGGCTGATCCCGTTTTCCCTTCTACCTTGCATTTGTTATACATTTCTGCACATTATACCATCTTCAGATCAACTGATTTTACATTTAGTTCTATCTCTTTAATTTGAGGTCATGGCTTCTGGCAGTGCATGTCCAACACACTCATCATCATGTATTTATCTGTTAATTATTTGTTTGTACATTTTTTAAAACACATTGACAAACTCAATTATGTCATATAAATGGATTTCACAGGATCCCAACATGTGATATTATAGAGCCCTGTAGATATTTGCAACTTTTACTTTATTCTTCTGTGCGAATCAAGCATAATACATTTCTTAAGGATCTACTCATTTGTAATTTGTAAGGAGACTTAGCTGGACTGGCAAATTTTATGTTGTATCCTATTTTATCGATCAATTATACAATAACTGAGACATTAATTAGTATGTATACATTGAACAGAGGTCTTGGTATATTAATAGGTTATTTTTGTTCTTTTTCAGTGTTTTGTGAAAACATCAAGAAATCATGACAACATCAGTAAAAGGATTGTTTGATGTTGTGTAATGTTAAAAACTGCTTCCTTATTTCTTATCACATCGAAATCTTGAGCTTGAGAATTTATAATAATTTCTTGTAAAATGTATAGCGGAAAGCAGGGAATCACATGCATTTTTCATCTCATTAAGCTCACAGTATCCACAGATCCTCTCATCTCCCACTGAGGTACGGATGCATCATCTGGTTTTATGGTGTCATGAAAATATACCATTTCTTATCTTCTGTTTTAAAATGGAGATTATACTTAAGGTTTTATTTACATTTCTAACAGATTATGTTTTTGATAATCTCATAATAACTGACTTTATTTTACAGATGATGTGGTTATCTCTCTGCAGTGATGGTCTCAAACAGCTGTTGAGTGAATGCTCCTGATGTGGTGGTGACTTAGCCATCAAATTTAATGACATGTTAATTAGATGTAAAGAGGTTAGAAATGTGATGTTACCACAAATCTGCTTACCAAGCTTATAAATACGTTTTACATGTTCAGCTGACGGTGGGACTGTTCAGAGTAACTGCCTGTATATGTGCAGCGATAGTACATGAGAGGTTTTTAGGAACTGTCCACACGAAAATAAGTATCTAATAAAAAAACAAACCTTTTTGTCTGCGTCTTGGCATTTTATACAAAGGGAAACAACGTTTTAGGTAACTGAAAACAGACAATTTCCAAAACCCGTCCCAGGATAGATATTCACAGAGACTAAGAAACAGATTTTTTTGAAATGATGATGCAGGAACACTCGGAGTACACTCTAAATTAGTTATGGATATTGGGATGTGGGTGCAAACATACCTGTGCATGGAATAAATGTCAAATGAAATGTGTTACATAATTTTTGGGGAACAAAAAAGTAAAAAAAAACAAAAAAAAATCATAAAACACAAAATGAAAATAAGATGTGACAGAATAAACAGTGAAACTGTGAAACAATATGCCTAACTCATTTTGAGTAATGTATGTGTTATGATATTTATATTTAGAAAGACATGGACGGACTGATGATACAGTGGTGGAATTGAGACAATAACAGCTGCTTGTTTTGCTGACAAAATAGAATTATTCAGGAAGGCTCTGTAAAGAGAATCAAGGTTTCACTGCCTTGCTCATATTATTTTCTGTAACTAAGGAACTGACCACAGTTTACAATCTGCTCCTCTTTACAGTTGCACATGTGAGCCCAGTGTACGATACCATACAGCCATGGGATGTGTGTTTTCAGGTGTGTTTGTAATGAAACACTTGTTTGGATGGAGATCCATTTTTTTTAAAAAAAAGAAAACTGTTTTGAAAAATGCCTGCGTACATGTGGACAATATATCAGGACAAGCATAGACGGAAAGCAGAATGGATTTTTATTTTCATTGTAAATTTGCTTTGGAAATTGTACTTGAAGCACCATTACATTGACTGATTTCACAGTCCTTAATACATTTTTAGTCAGTATGGTTTGTATGTTACACATCCCCCAAAAAAGCTGCTTATGTACTTTAAACCTTTCATTTCATACAATCCATATTACATCTGTAATATTACATTTTTCTGCTGTGATATCGACTCATTCATCATGCAAGTATCCAAGCGTCTTTATTTGTTAAACTTATAGAGAGGACAGTATCTCATCATATATCATATTTGCTGTGGCTGCTGCTGAGATGCCAAACAGAATTGCATGTATGCCTGCAAGGACAAATAGAGTCCCATATCTGTTGTCTGTCATCACAGTTGAACTGTCTGCTGATGTAAAACAACATTTTACTTCTACATTGTGAGGGCAAGAAACTCCTTTCTGGTTTCAGCATTATCATGAAATGATCCCAACATGGCACTTGTAACAGTACTGGCGTTCATCTTCTGCACTCCTCTCATCACCATGCACATGTGGCTGAAAGACACAGAAAGGAAAATGTAAATCACTGTAAATCTTCAAAGAGCAAGTCAGTGATTTGCCCTGAACCTATTAGAAATAAGAAATAAGACACAGGATAAATGTAGGTGCCTTCTGAACTCTGGTCCCAGTTCCATGTTCTTTTAGTGTCTTGCTTGCAGATATGTCTATCAATATCTAAGTAGCTATGATAATGTTAAATACTTAAATTTCAAGAGATTAAGAAAAAACAAGTTCCAATATGTTTCTGTATAATGTGTTGGAAATAAAAGCAAAATACTCACACAGCCTCAATAACCACTGCCACTCCGGCAGGCTCCAGTGCCTCAGAGATGGCTGAGGCAATCTGTTTGGTTAGACGCTCCTGAACTGTAGAGAGTCGCACAAAAGTTGTTCCAAAGTTAAATTGAACATATGACAACAGAGGAATACATAATAGTCTTCAGTATTAAAGCATTAAAGTAATTTTTACCTTGAAGCCTTCTGCTGTAGATCTCAACAATTCTGGAAAAAATAAAAACAAAGAGGCTGTAACAAGTGCGTCCATTTGTGCGGCTATGTGTGTGAGTTTTCTAGTCACCCACCTAGCAAGTTTACTGAGTCCAACCACTTTCTTGTTTGGGAGGTACGCTATGTGAGCCTGGAACATTCAAAGAAAGAATTATCAATGTTTGTGTTAATTAATATGTATTTCAGTACACATAATGCATGATAGATCAGAACAAAAATATCTAAGTAGTAATTAGACATGAATATCATCAATTTATTCAAGCCGATCACAGATGAATCTTTATCTTGGCAATTTTAATATTATGCAGCACATTATTATCAACTATCAGTATTGGCAGTCACTTGACTGGAATTCAGTGACCCTGAATAATTACCTTCCCAAAGAAGGGCACCAGGTGATGTTCACAGAGAGAAAACAGGTCGATATCCTTGACGATAACCATCTCGTCGTGGTTCTCATCAAATATAGCATCGTTTAAGATATCTGTGGAATAGATATTCATTCTCTGTCATACTAGACCAAAGGATGAAATGAAAAGTGACAGAATGGTGGACTTTGTTTTACAAATCAGAAATGAGACCCTAGATGGGCTTTAAATGTATGGCGCTGCTGTAGGGTAGTCACAAAATGTATTATAGTCATCAAAATGAACTTTGTCCTTTTTTATTTTCAAAATTGATATGGAAAGTGCCAGCACAACTGAAAGTTTTAAGTAGTTTTCAGTTTCAAAAAGAAAAAAAGTATTCTTACCTTTGGCTGTTTCTTTGTAGCCTTTAGTGAGGAACTGCATGGCTTTGGCAGCACGTAGTGGTGTACGTAGAAGGCCCTCCCGCTCCACGTCTTCTCCAAGCTCACTCAATACGGTGGTATAGGCTTTCTCAATGTGAGACAGCTTGTCTACATCTGCAGACTCCCTTGAGACCTCTCTGCACAAACCATTCTGTTCAGACTGGATGTACATGTTCTGATTCTCATCAGCTACTCCATTCTTTGCTGAAGCATGGTGGCACTCCATTCTGGTTCTTTGGTCTACTTTCAGTCAGAGATGCTGCAAGATGCAATAAAGCAATCAGCTGTTGGCTCGGTGGTCTCAGTGAGGACGTCCCCTGTTTTTAAAGCTTGCTGTGAAGCACTCAGGCAACAGCATCACGGGAGCAACTGACCACATAAATTAATTTCAGATTCCCTTCTAATTGAATGCTATGGAGCAGCATTTGACTGACCCTGTGATTTAAGGTTAAATACCTTGAAGTCAGTTGCTCTGATGGAAGGCTTGAATGTGTGATATAACCACCACTCGTGTGCAAGCCTTGACATGCTTTTGAGGCCTTTGTCTACTCTGATTTTTGGGAGGCAAAATAAAGTTGAATGAGATTTAGCTGCGGGCTGAAGTATAGGCCTGAACTATCCAACTTTTAAAACTACATGAAGATGCACTCATCGAAATGAAGGGTTATTGGATTGATAGGAAAAGCATGAAATATAGGCAATACAGATGAAAAAACATTAAAAAAAAAAAAAATTCTAAAATGTGATGGGTGATGGAGAGTTACCCTGATTACCTGGCCAAGCCGATATCAGCCAACAAATGTTCTGCATGATACGTCACAGAAAGCAGTGTTTATACGGGCCACTGAGTGACATGAGAGATAACATGTGTCATGTAGACACAGGCTTTGCATGTAATTACAACTCTACAACGTCCCACTTGGTCATAAAGGAACGGAAATAATCTTGTGGGACACCTAGAATAAGGATCTCAGTCTGTCAGTGGCAAAGACAAACAGAACAAAGCTATGTCCACTACAACTGAGTTGCTTTTGATAAGTGTGATTAATTTGCACTCTAAAATATGTAAACATGGGGCCCACATTTAGACAAGAGTCTTGGAATTCGAATTGCGTTGGCCAGTGGCTTTCTGCCAAAGCAAACTCAGTCAGTTTTATATCATATTATATTTACAATTTTTAAATAGGAATTTACAACCTTTATGCTTTATTGTTGTACCCTTTTCTACACTTTTATCATGACTAGCTAAAAGTAATAAGGTCTCGAAGCAGTTTATAGTCAAACAGTCTAATTCAAACCTAAATGCAGACAGCAGGTCAACCCTGATCAGTATAAACGCCTGTGAGACTGATGGACTAGTTGCCTCATTGGAATAAGCACTTTGAGGTAGATTCTTAGCCCCTCCTGACAGATAAAGATCACATTAAGAGGGTGAGCAGTTTGCGTAGTACACAGTTTAAGGGAAACTTTTAATGTGAAACAATTAGAAATCTTTAATGCAAAAAAAAAAATTTAAAAAACAATTGTAGAAACATCTTCTGTCTGCATGATAGCGTTGGTAACTGGTAAGCTCAGTCAACTCAGAAGGTCTTTGTTGAGTCTTATCTTTGTGTTGTGACCAAAAAGGATAATCACATTTGCACACTTGTTTACATATATTTACATGCTTTGTGTATGCCATGTGACTTTTGGTTTCAAGGAAGTAGAACTGTACCTCTTTTCCTTCAACTTATCTGAGAAATTGGGGCAAGTTTACAATAAATTAATCTAAAAATTTATAGATGATGTTCTATTCTTCACACTTTGTAGAATTGATATTATCGTTTTTGTGTCGGTATTGGCTAAAGTAAAAGGAGAAAAATAGCTATCAGCCCTAAAATCCACATTGGTGGATCTCTATAATTTACAGTTAATGCATACATTTTTTTCCAATGCAGGAGAAGTATGATATTGGGATTGGCAATTTTATTAATCATGAATGAACTCAATGGTTACTTTAGGATTTGTGGGTTCTATTTGTCCTTCATGTTACTCTAAACCTCTTTTTAATTGTGAAATGCATTTTAGGAGACGTGTTGGCTTATGTCACCATTAAATTTGTCCTATGTATCATTCTGAAATTATCATGAAGGATTTCTCCTGGTACCGCAAGACTTTTTTGTGATAGAGTTGATGATTTCAGTGATAAAACTAATATAAAGTGTTAATGAGGAGTATTGTGTCTGACATTCATTTAATGGGATGATCTAAATGCATGCCTGTGTTGTCACACCTAAGGTTCAG
The DNA here is from genome assembly GCF_904848185.1 of Acanthopagrus latus. Taxonomy (NCBI): domain Eukaryota; kingdom Metazoa; phylum Chordata; class Actinopteri; order Spariformes; family Sparidae; genus Acanthopagrus; species Acanthopagrus latus. Next base: position 22,532,602 of record NC_051049.1, read on the forward strand.
TAAGCTGACTGTCACAATGCTGCCTTGACTAATGATGCTTACATCAATTCACCATGCATTCCTAGAAGCAGGGAATTTAAAAGAATGAATTAAAAGGAAATTTTTAAGAAATTAGCTGCACACAGTCATAAACTAGGAGGCGACGTGACTGTGACGTCACCAGATGGTGCTGTGACCTTTCAGTCACATGCTCATCCTCTACATCTACTGTAAGAGTCTGTATAAAGACAAGCATTCTCTAAAATCCAAAGATTACACAGTTCAAGTCCTCGCATGCCTGCAGTCAGTGATTTTGCTCAGTGGTGTGACAATCACTCTGGGATTGAATAATCTGGGGGAGCACATATGTGGTTTAACCAATTAGAAACAGCTCGTTGGCATAATCCAAGTCTCTTGTTATATGAAAAGACATTATTTACACCCTCAACGCATGGGGGAGACACCCATGTCAGATGTGTACTGACACTTTTAGCTTAGCAGCGACAGTAATGAGTCAGGCTTAATTTACAGTTAATGCATACATTTTTTTTCCAATGCAGGAGTAGTATGATATTGGGATTGGCATTTTTATTAATCATGAATGAACTCAATGGATACTTTAGGATTTGTGGGTTCTATTTGTCCTTCATGTTACTCTAAACCTCTTTTTAATTGTGAAATGCATTTTAGGAGACGTGTTGGCTTATGTCACCATTAAATTTGTCCTATGTATCATTCTGAAATTATCATGAAGGATTTCTCCTGGTACCGCAAGACTTTTTTGTGATAGATTTGATGATTTCAGTGATAATAATATACTAATATAAAGTGTTAATGAGGAGTATTGTGTCTGACATTCATTTAATGGGATGATCTAAATGCATGCCTGTGTAGTCACACCTAAGGTTCAGTTAGCTGACTGTCACAATGCTGCCTTGACTAATGATGCTTACATCAATTCACCATGCATTCCTAGAAGCAGGGAATTTAAAAGAATGAATTAAAAGGAAATTTTGTGACAATCACTCTGGGATTGAATAATCTGGGGGGGCACATATGTGGTTTAACCAATTAGAAACAGCTCGTTGGCATAATCCAAGTCTCTTGTTATATGAAAAGACATTATTTACACCCTCAACACATGGGGGAGACACCCATGTCAGATGTGTACTGACACTTTTAGTTTAGCAGCGACAGTAATGAGTCAGGCTTCTGTCTCTCCTGTTCGGCGATCTATATAGAGGCATTTTATGCTTTTCTTTTCTTTCATTTGTCTTTGTAGATTTTAAAACAAGTCCCCATCTACTTCAGATCTTCAGGAGAATGCTGCAATGCTGTTGTGGAGTCCAAAACTTCACCCGACTTTGCATCTGCAGAGGGTGAGTACATAATGACCATATTTTCATTGCTGGGTGAAATTATCCTATAACTCCCTTCAAGCAAAAGGTCAGATTTCCATCGAGTGGATTTGGTTTATCTGTTATACATATGGCAGTGCCTCAGGTTTCCAGCAATTACTTACTCACTTACTAAGCAGCATTGTGAATTTTGGAAACATAAGATCAGATTAAATCGATAAATACTTTAATCTCACATTGTTGAGCTTGTGCACCTACTTCAGACAGGGTGCCTTACAGCTACACTGAAGGCCTTGGCTTTAAAAAAAAAAAATCTTTTCAAAACAATTTTAGATCTCTGAGCTTCCAGAGTCTTGCTGGACATTGTTTTTGTTTCCCATCTACTTCAGTTTTTAAGGATAATGTTGACTTATTTTTTGTTTCTTTTTTAATTTGTCTTAATTACCTTCTCTAAGTGTTTTATAATTCATGTGAATAGTTGTGTGTCCATCAGTTCAGCCGACCGAGGAATGTAATGTTACGAATAATTAATTCATACTAGGTAGGCTAGGTAGTAGGAAAGTGTAGGTAGCCCACATTGTGTGTCACTTGAGACTGTTTCAGGAATTAATGTATCCAGTGCGTAAGAACGTCTTATTTCTAAGAGATACTATTTAAGAACTCCACACAACAGTTGTTTAGCATAAAAAAAATATTTAAGAAACAATGTGTTTTGATCATATTTTATGTAAATGTTTATTTCAGACTTGAATATATTTATACGTATATATTTATATGAACATACAATGCACAGACAGTTAGTGCAGACTATGAAGGTGAAAAGGTTCACAGGTCAGTTAACCAAGGCAGGACAGAGAGGAAAAACTAGAGGGCAACACACACTGTTCTGCTGTGTCGTGTCATTTGATGTCAACAATACACAGCGGGCATGCACACAGAAGTAGTCAAAGTAAAGTGGCCAGGGCGTGCCAATCCAGGGAGCTAATATAGTACGTTTTGACACACATGTTGTTTCAGTGTGTGAGTTTATGCTGCTGGAAAATAATGGGTGCAGGTTTTTGGGTGTGCATTATAAACCACCAGTGTGTGTTGAAATATTAGTGGAGTGCAAATAATAAATGGTTAGGTCTCATGTCACAGAAAAACACACACTGGAGACCTCATACAGACATGCGAGGAGCTCATATTAGTCAAGTATATAACATAACCACTTTTATGGAAAAATAATATTCTCATATTAACAATACTTATAAATGCAGGACATATTGCAATATATAAATACATATATATTTAAGTAAATTCCAGTGGAGCTTTTCACAGCTCAGATCCAGTTATGTTTGTCAAGCAGCCATGATCCTGTCAGTCTGAAGGCCAGGGCTTGTGGGGGCTGGTGGGGCTCCTCTGCTGGGTCTTTGGACTCCCCTGAAAAATGTGAAGAACAGGGTTGGCTTTTAAATAATGTTGAACAACATCATTATTCTGCATTCTTCTACTTTTTAAAAAAAAAAATAGTTTGAGGATTTAAGAGGCATTAGTTCTTGAGGGAAGCTGTATAAATCACAAAATCAAGCATAGTAACTTCTTTATTACTGTTATTGATATTAGTTAAACAATTTACCTATTGACATTTCACATAATAGGAATTGGGTCAATTTTAATGGAAATAGCAATTAAAATACTCAATTGTCTACCCTCTAACAGAAAATACAATCCACTGGAGCTTGGTAGGACCTCTAGAGGGCAGCAGAGTACCTTCAGTCAGTGCTGCCCACACCCAAACTGGAGCTTGGACCACTGCCGTGGAACTGATCCTACCCACTTTAAATACAAGAGACATTGCTCACTGTACAGCTATGTTGGGACTGTGACCTGCACAGACTTCAGCCAGCTTGAATGCCATGTCTCAGCAGATTTATAGCCTTTCAGCCTTGTGACCCAAAGACAGCCCTGCAATCTACAAAGAAAACTCAAAATGTTGATATTAATTCTGTCTTTTCAGGCTGTTAAATGTGATAAAACACAGAGCCGAACAAGTCTAAATTTAAACTTGGGGAGATATGGCTATAAGGTAGGTCAAATGTTGGGACTCTTGTTTTTTTTACATGCCCTTCAAAAGTTATAGTATAAAAAAAGGTCATCATGTCTGTCAAATTCACATGTGACACCCCTGTCTCCTCAAAAGGAGGAGAGGGTGTGAGAGTGGACTCACCACAGCAGGCTGGGTTTTAGCATAGTTCATATGAGCATAGAGTAGCACAGCTGTGTCATTGTGAGACGCCTCCAGTGCAATGGACAGAGCATTGCTGCCATCCTACAGCCAGAAGAGAGAGAGAGAAGCAGTTAGATTGAGTTCAATGTGCCTTAAAACACGAGAAGTTTCAAACTAGATCAGAGCGCTGAATGGTTTCGCATGGACCAGGTGATCAACATTAGACACGGTTGATGTTCTTCTAGCCATTTCAGCACGCTCTGTACTACAGAACTATTACTGCCCTAGTGTGTTACATCACATGTGATGGATGTTGGGGCAGTGCTTCCATTCACATCAACAAGTCACTGTCATGCATCCTTAATTGGCTGCTAAACAAGCAGAATGTTTATCCGTCCTGCTTATTCAGCATTTCCTTGTTTTTATAATTATACTTTTCCTGCTATTCCATAAAAACATGTCAAGCAGGACCAGAATTGCAACTGACCAATCCCTGTTTTGGGACAAGTTATCCTTTGAAACAAATATTAAATATTGTGAAAGGGTCTATTTTCATCCAAAATCATGTTTTCCTGAACCCAATCAAGCATTTTTGCTGTGTCTTGCAGGAGAGCTGGGGGCTTTCAAAATGATTTCCACCCCTCCAAGCCTACCTCTCAGTCCAGCTGTGCTGCACTGAAACACAATCCTGGGTCTGCCAGCACTAAATGGCCAACTCATTCTGGCACAGATGTGAATGCTCAAATATCTGTCTGCCTGGCCTGTCTTCAAGCATCCAGACCAATCCTCTGTGAAATCACTTTAAAACACATGGCTGTGCAGATTAACCAGTGCTAGAAATGTCACAAGCTGCAATGAAAAGAGTTTTGTTCTGGGGTAAGATTTATGCTAACTGAGAAAAGTAAATGTTCCCACTGAAATTTGGTAGATGATGTAAGTTAAGTGGTTGACAAAATCATCAGTCTTTTACAGTCTGGATCCTTCAGAGTCTAGTGCAGTGCATTGTGTCTGAAATCTACAAGTCTGCGGTTATGAACAGAGGAGTTGTGGCTCTTTAATTCATCCCCTGGGGGCTTGTGAGTAGCCCTGTGATTGTGTTTCCTGTAAACAGCACTGATTTCAGGAGAAGGCAGATGAAACGAATCTGATCATGGGTCTTTAGTTCTCAGCCTTTCTTGCTAATGAAGGAAAAACACGAAAGAAGAGAAGGAGAAAAGGGAGGCGACATGAGGAGGAAACTGCATGGACCAATGTCCCATGAGGAGCCGTTTCCTGAGCACAGATTAAGTTAAATCCCAGACAAGAAAGTGCTCAGATGTTTTCAGCAGTCAGAGAACAGCTGGCTTAATCTTTAAGCTCAGGGCGAAGTTTCTGAAATAGTCCCTTAATGACTAGATCAGCTGAATAAATGCCTTACATTATCAACAATGGATATGTCGCAGCCAGGCTGTTCCAGGAGCAGTTTGACAATCTCAGCACGGCCATGTTCACTAGCACACATCAGAGCCGTGGATCCCTCATCATCCTGTACGTTAACGTCTGCACCGCACTCCAGCAGGGCCCGCACCATCTCCTGCCGCCCGTGGCTAACAGCTAGCATCAGCGCTGTCTGGCCCGCCTGTAAACAAAAATAATTATTCCTTAGGGTGAAATGACACAATTGCTAAACACACATTTTTTCTGTTTTTAAGCGGCACCTCATTTTAAAGCAAAGTTAAATTCCACTGCAGTGTAGCCAGTCTCTCCTCTGAAACTTTGTATCTTAAGTGCTTTGCTTAGGAGCATTTAACTTATTATGCAGCACAAATGTATTTCCTCAACCCTGATTTTTCTTGTCAGTAATAAGTGACTTTCCTACATGAAACCCCTAAATAGTGCTCACCCTTATGGCCAGTTCACACATACAGACTCGAAAGCTGGGACAGCAATAGGTTGCTATTCATTATAAATGGGACCTGGCGTTGCAGCCCCAGGCCACCCGCTGTGCTACAGAGACTTGAAAGGCACCCAGCAGCACTACAGGGGGAAAGTTTACAAAGCCCAAACTTTGTGCAAATGTGCTCTGATGCAATGTAAGTGACAACAAGTGAGAGCCAATTACGTGTTTTGATTCGCGCGGAAGCCAAGGGTATGAAAGGGCCATCCTCGAAAGGCTCAGTCGTTCACAAGCGGGGATGGGTCCAGGTTCAACACTTTGTGAGACATGATTGTTAGTGGTGTACAACTATAATGTAGTATATCTAGAACCAAGGGAATACGATGAAGGTAGATTACCTTTGTAGATTACTTAACTAAGTAAAAACATTTTTTAAAAATAAAGTGCTTCGAAAACCATTTATTAGACAATTGTGAAGGTTTATGAATCAGTTGCAGCCGTTATGATGGACATCACTATAATGTTTATGGTAGTACACATTTATTAACCATTTACAAAGTTTTATAATCATAAGTTGCAATTTAACAAAATATAATAAATTGCTTGACAATAGTTAATAAAGCATTCATTTTTAGTTAACTGTTATTTCACTGTTAACAAAGTTGAATTAACAATACATTTCCCATTCCTTAATGATGGTTATTATAGACTGTCACCCTAGAGCGTTATGAGTGTATCTACACCTTGTATTAACATGTGTTATTTCTTTATCAAGACAGGATATCCATGTACAGACTGCATGCCAGTGCCAAGTCTAAATATGGTCTTAAAACAGTTCTGAGAGCAGTACAGATATGGAAAATGATGCACAGTGCCAAAAAACAAACATAAGGCTATAAAGAAGTGAATTCTCAACAGACAGGAGTCAATTATTAAAAAAAGAAAAGTACAGCTCCACTGTCCAAAAGCTAAACTCAATACACAGCAGAAAAAAAGTCTTAAATTCCTGTCTCTAAAATTGCATTGCGTGCCTTGTGTTGTTACCCGCAGCAACAATAACAAGCACCAGTAATTGGATTTATAGCCAGTGATTCTATAAATTCAGTCCTGTGACTTGGCAGTGTGAGAGCATGTCAGGCGCCGTGTCCCAACACATACACTACACAGCCTGATTAGATCACGCCAAGAGATAAAACCATTCTCAACAGATTCTCACAAATGACCCGAGTGTCACTTTAGGCTACTATTTCACTAACCCAATCTAACCTGTTACCAGTTATTCTTCTGGCTCTGAATGTAGCAATTCATTACAACACAGGAAATGCCCCCAACGTAACCTTCCCAGGTTGAATTAAACAGAGAACAAAAGAACGACATCCTCTTCTTTGCCGTCCTTTGAACTAGCTGTACGAATCAAGCACTCAATCAGGACTGGTTACAAGTTGAATGTCTTTGTGTGTTTCTGACATTCAAACACAAAAGCATTTGCAACAACAACAACACACATTTAACCAGCAGGGAAAAGGTCAGTTTAAATTCAGTAAAAGAATGCTGCAAAAACTCATTAACAGATCAGATTAGCAACTCAGTCACCCCAATTTGGCTGTTGTACATAGAATTGATCCTATGTTTGGTTCTATATTGCTGCTTCTGTGTTAACAGTTTAACGTGTCTAAATCAGATTCAGTTCATTAAAAAAAGTCAGCTGAGGATCAATTCTTTTAAGTGATAAAATGCTTCTGGTTGATGGAGCCCACAACTGATTCACAGGAGCTCTTTTGGAGCTTTCAGACATTTACATTCCTAAGGATATTTTTCTTTAAAGGACCAGTGTGTAAGATTAAGTAACATCTATCTGTGAAGTGGGTAATGGTACCACAACATGGTAGAACTTAAAATGTGAGAGTCCCTCTCTAAAGCCAGTGTTTGGTTTATCAGTTCTTGGCTAATGTAGAAACATGGCAGACTGCGTTGTAAAGGACCCAATTCTTCTGTGGATCTAAAATTATCATTCAAGGTAACAAAAACACAATTACTGTTATCACAGGGACAGGGATGACATTTTTGTGTGCTGACCCAGAAGTTTGCATCAGACTTGGTTTCCTCAAAAATGCTATGGGATTTTTCTGTTTGATTATTGCAGAGAACAAGTTTGGTAGCAGACACAGCTTTATGATATTTACATGTTATGTTCAGCAAGATGATCATCACAGATGAACATATTTGTGATTTCTGAAACATAAATGAATCGCCAGAGATAAAAAGCAAATGTTAGGCTATGAACAAACTACACTTTGCTTGAATCACAACCATAAATAAGTATACACACTCAACTTAGAGTAGTCTGCAGCTCAAGTCCACCTGAGGCTACAAGAATCCGGGCTTGCTGTATTAATGTTCAGTTAGCCACTTGTAAGCAACCTTTTTAAAAGACATGAATGCTTTAAAATTCCAGAGTAGGGTGTTTTTACAGATGTGTTTTGTGGATTTTCTCCTGAGCCACTCTGTAGATCCTCATAAATCTGACACACTGAATTATTATTAAAAGGATATTTGTATCTTTGCATATAAAAATGAGTCAGTATTTGTGGCACAAGTATTTTCACTTCATTTCACAAGATAATAAATTCCCAATGTAACATTCAAACTGTTATGTGCTGTTCAGAACAACATGAACAAAGCCTGTTTACTGAGTACATGCTAGTACTACATGTAACCTCTCTTTTCATATATACCAAAAATAACACTCATATGACAGGAATGAGTGCAGCAAAATTACTCAGGGAACATGAAGGTCCTAAGAGACAGTAGCCTCTTTCACATAGAGAAGCTGCATTATCGCCACAGCGGTGGTTCACAAATTCTCCACCATTGGTCATTCACACAGAGCCAAGCAGCGGCTCCTAAAGATGTACGATGATGACGTCTGTGTGTTTTCAAGTTGTTTCCCTGGTGTCCCCCCTGTCAATCTAAACCCGCAGACAGTTTATAATTATATGGATGCTGAGAGAGATCCTGACCCACCAAACATCCTGGAAAGTGACAAAGTTACGTTTTTCACTTGAAATTATATAATTAAATAATCGCCATTGTTAAACTGGGCGCTGTCTGACTCTTTCACTCTTGCATCCAAACGGCAGTGTGAATGGGGCTAGTGTCTACAAGCAGTACTTGAGAAGTAAATGACACACAAGTGTTTGTGTCTTGTAAAACAGCTCTGTGAAATGTGATGAACTGATTCAGACTTGCCTGGCTGGCCTTGGCATTGACATTGCCCTGACCGAAGAGCTTCTTGACAACAGCCATGTCGTCCTCCTTCTTCACAGTAGAGAGAGCAGCCAGCATGATGGCAGTGTAGCCTGCCTTGTTCTGCTTATCCACACTGCACACACCTGTAGATAGACAGGACACATTGCCATTTACATAGAAATGCACATGTATATACACTCAGTTACCAGTTAAAACTAATTACTTAAACTAATGTAGTCTAATACAACAGGATTACAAACTGGATTTCTGTTCTGTTCCTGTCTGTATGTTTTCATTCAGTAGTGTAACGTGATGTATTTGGCCACTGACCTGTGTCCAGCAGCAACCCTACCACACCGAAGTTGGAGTGGGAGACGCTGTAATGGAGAGCCGTGTTGCCATTGCCATCGGTCATGTTGACTACATGCTCCAGCAGCACCGACGACACCTCAGAAAATGCCATCAAGTAGTCTGAGACCCGCGACGGCTGTGCCATCTTGGCGCTGGAAATGCGGAACCACTCAAGCTGAACAGTGTGGCTGCTGGAGAGCTGAAGGTGAGGGCATATGATGTTAATTTTCTTGATTAGTTGTTTGGTCTATAAAATATCAGCAAATGGTTCAAAGAAGCTGGAATTAAAGCTGGAATTGAAGAATCTTGAATTTATGAAACAAATGTATTGATTATCAAAGTAGTTGGAGATTAATTGAATAGTTGACAAATTATCAGTTGCAGGTCTGTCATATTTATATATTAACAAATGAGCAAAACAGCATCTGTGTCAGCAGAGAGATGATAGTAAAGTTGTATCTTACTATTGCAACTTACCCACAACTTCCCTTAATTCAGCAAAGTTAAAACATATACAGTTTATTTTGGCAAGTTAAATAGCTAATCGCAGCCTGACATTCCACTGAATGTCAAGGGAAGTCCTTTTTGGCATCTGTTACTTGAGCCAACAATGATTCATTTCCTGAGCCTTCTCTCGGTCTAGACTCCTCTGTTGTTGTTACATGGAGCTCCTTTTGTTTGTGATTAATGTTTGCAGGTGCTGCAAATATCCCTAAACAATAAAATCAGTCCCACAGTTTTCATCAACCTAAAGTAATTAGGTTCCAATAACCAAGTGTTTAAGATAAATGATAAAATGGTTTGAAGAAGCATGCAGGAACGCACCACTTCCTTACTCTTCAGTGTTTTGATGTCATCGTTCAGGTGGTTCTTCATGATGAGACAGGCTTCACGCATCTTTGAGCTCAGCTCAAACCTATTATAAACAAAATCATTTTCACCTTTGTGTTGAATGTTTCTGTTTACACATGTTGCATATGAATGTTTACATGATAAGACTTTTTAAGATTTGGTAGCATTTATGTATGCAGCACTACACTTTAACCATTGTTGCGTATCAACATACTTCTCTTTCACAGCATCAGATGAATAATTTGTGGCTCTCAGGGTTTCCTCATCGGTGTCGCTCTCATCCAGGTTCACGTTTCTCTCCTCCTCTGATGTCTCTTCCTCCAGAGCTACCTCATCCTCCTCTGTGCTGTCCAAGCATTCGCCTTCCCCACTTTCAGAAGAACTCCCATCTTCCTCCTCTTCTTCCTCCTCCTCTTCTTCCTCACTGGATGTAGATTCATACCTGGGAGATGCAAATATTTGCTCAAATACAAAGAAAGTTGTGCTGTTCACATTTCAGGCACTAGAAAAAAGGCTTTTGTTTGCTACTTTGTCAAAACTATGACCTGGTCAATCCTCTAGACTTTCCGCTGCCCTTATTTAATTTTTTCTGGGGTGAAAAATAAAATTAGGGTTTATGTTACCCACCCTCCATTCAGAATTCCAACAAACTGCAGGCTCTTCTTGCTAGCAGTGCGATTCTCGCCTGAGTTACTCCCGTCCTTCCTCTTCATGATTGATTTCAGCATACCTGTTGCCATTAAGGAAGCAGATGGATCCAACAATAGCATAAAAAGTACACAGGAACATCTCTGTCAATGTAAGATTGTGCAGCCTATATCTTTATTTTGTACTTTTATTTTTACTGCTTTAAAAAAAGAGAGATTTGTCATTTTTCAGTGGAAAATGTTTCATGTCTGATGGTTCATTGAAATTCAACAGAAGCTGCATTGAAAAAACAATGTAATTTGTAACTTATTATATTCAATAGAGACAATTGTTGATTGGTACACTCAAATTAATTACCAGTGCATACAGACATGCATATAATTCATCATAAGTATCCACAAACATAGAAAAAAATACGTATCTTATGTACCTTGTGTGTAGTCCATCCATTAAACTGTATTTGTTACTCGAACTCTCTACCACATCCCAGAATGCACTTACTACTGGTGTGTTGCTATGTTTTTACAACAATGTTACAAGGAAAAAGAATTCTACATTTAATATATTCTATGACATAAAACATTTGAAGGAACCAAATGTAGTCTCAACTATTTTTGTTTTTACCTCTCCCCCAATTTCTGAGTGCCCCTCTGCCCCTCAGAACAGAGTTACTTCTGTGGTGTTTATGTTAACTGATGCTAACTGGACATTTTCAATATCCAGTCTTCAGCTGTCGTGATTTCTCGTGCATTACTGTGGAAGTTCTGGTATTATCACAATGCCATTTATCAGATGAAGATAGAAAAGCACTGATGACTGCAATGTGTTCTTAACCTAATGCAATCGTCATCACATCTAGTTTTGGCAGCCCATATTCCTACCCTGCCAGTCTGCACTGATATTAGGAGTTACTAAGTGCAGCAGCTTTGCTGCTGGACTTCAGTGTAATTTTGGTTATTAAATGCCAACAAGGGCGGGGAATGTCACATTGAAATATGTATGGGATAATGCCAGATGAAGTGTCCATTATCAGGATTAATGAGTGATGAAGAAACCTTTAATTAAAATGTCACACACCCCTCTAACCCAATGAGAATCAGGACTGCCTACCCCAAGGCATGAACATACAAAAAAATGGTAGGTGCAAAGTATTAGGGGCAAGGGTCTGTACTGCGTTTGGGCCATAATGTCCTGACCCTTATCTTCTTAAACCCTGCAATTAAGACAAATAGTTCAAAGGTCTCACCTGTCTTGGTGTTGCTGGGTGCAGACTTATCTTCGTCGTCTTCCTCTTTGTTCTCAGCCATACTAATCACTTCTTCTTCCGGTGAAACTTTGTAATCAGCGATGGTCATCTGTCTCTTCTTAAGCACTTTCTGCTCCTCCATCTTCTCCTCAAACAAGTTCTCCCATTGGCACCCAGTGCTGACCACTGCAACAGGAACTGGTTCTGCCGTTTGAGCTATAGCATCTGTCTGGGTGCCTTGTTCAATCTGATCAGCTGTCAAACTCTCACCTACACATGCATCGCTCAGCTCAGGGCAGCACAAAACTGCAGCATGCTTTAACGTAGGAGTCAGTGTCTCTACCTGGGCATCCTTCTTGTCTGGTTTTGCAAGAACCCCCTTCTCAAAAGTGACTTTTGAAGTTTTCGCTTCCATCTGGGTTTTAAGGATCACCAGGTCTTTGCCGGCTGCACTCAACCGGTCCTCGAGACTCACAATTGACTCCTGCTGGAATTTAATGGTGTCCTGTAAGGTGTCAATCTCCCGCTGTGCCTCGCTTGTCAGCCCAAGTAGTGACTCCATCACCCATACTGCTGCTTCTTCTGTCTCCACTCTGGTCTGTATTCCCTCCTCATGAACCAGAGGGGCCTCTGTCCTGGTGCCTTTCTCACAAACATTTACTGTGGTGCCCTCAGAAGCATCTTTCACACCCTGGCTGTAGTAGAAAACAACAGAGTCCATTGGCATGTCGTCCCCAACAGCCACTGATTTCTTCTCAACGATAGACACTTTCTCTGAAGTTTTTACTAAAACTTTTGGTGAAGTCTCTGAAGCTTTCTCTTCCTTCCCTTCAAATTTCATAGTCAGCTTTTTCAGCTCACCAGATTTCATGAGGCCTTTATGTCCAATTGAGGTTTGTGCAGTCAATCGACTTTGGACACTGTGCTCAGCTGGAAGAGTCTCTATGGTCTGGGTTGAAGACTCTGTGGACTGTTGCTTTTGGTGGGCCATCTCTGTGGCTACTTTCTTCTCCTGCAGTGCTAACAGAAGCATGTCTTTCTCTGCACGAAGCTTGGCAACCTCTTTCTCAAGTGCAGGAACACCCTTTACCCTCTCCTCCATCTCCTTCAGCTGTTTCAAGGCTGTAGCCATCTGCTCTCTAACTGTCTGCAGCTGGCTGGGTGGGACTGGGGTTACTGTGGTGCCAGCAGCTGGAGTGCTGAGCCCAGAGGTCTGAGGACTGGGTTTAGTCCAGTTACTCTGCAGAGTAGATGCAGAGGGTAAGAGCTGTTTTGGAGGATCAGCAAGCTGGAATCGGCCACCATTCTGATGCTGATGGGTTTGTTCCTGTTGTAGCCGTCGGCTGGTTTCCAGAAGAGTCCGCTCAACTCTGGGGTTGCGTTGCGGTGGAGGAGGAGGCACCTTGGCTCCAGCAGACAGAGGAGGAACAGTTAGAAGGGTCACAGGGGACAGAGAGAGCCCCTCACAGGGTGCTGACCCAAGGCGGTGTCGTGGTGGTGGTGGTGGAGGAGCCCTGCCATCCTCACTGGCCGGAGATGCCAGAGACTCTGTAGATGTCCAGCCACTGGTACGTCCCCCCACACTTGGACTTCTCTGGGAAAGTTTGACCCCTCGGCGCCGAGAGCTGACTGGTGCACGACGGATATTGTGCCCGCTTTCTATCTCTTCTACATATTTTAGGAAGTCCAGATCCAGCTGAAAACCATATGGAGTCTGGACGGAGTAGGAACCAGGCTGGTCAGCCTCCTCCTGATTGGAGTAGATAAAGGGAGAGCCCAGATCTGAAGGGAGAAAGACACGTAATTGAACACTATTGAAACACACTAGTTAGATGTTCCGAAAAGTTTAATTGTAAACAAACAAAACGTATGTTTACATTCACTGCTTTATACTAAAACACTTGTTAACTTATTTGCTATCAAAAAACACAGCTCATTTAAAATATTTTTAAATCCTGTATGGTAGCATCCATGTTTCCTATCTTGCGGTGGTTTAATTATGGTAAACATTAGACACAGATGCAGACAGGGCCCTCTGTCCATACTGAACTACGTTTCCTGAAAGCTTATGGATTTGGACCTACCTATGAAACATTCTTCCATAACACACAACTAATGGTCAAAAATGCCAACAGCTTTAGAAACAGAAAAATCTCTAATCACAAATTACTATTTCATATAATACCAGAAATAATAATACTCACTTATAGCATAGCAGCTACAGTTAGGTATCTGATCTGTGGTGTTTATGGTACAAATGCCACAGAGACCCATCAAAAGATTTCAAACACATTTTGGTTACATTTGGCGAACTCCACAAACCTCCTCATGGCAAGTTGAAACAAATAATTGATTTATTACATAAATTGTTAATTTATTTTGTCAAAACTAAGCATATGGAGAGAGGATATGAAAAAGCTTTAACAGTTACATGTTCATAGTCTAAAGAGAAATTCAAACATGAAATGGAAATGGCATAATAATGCTGTTTCTTACCAGGCAGCTTTGGGTTCACTTGCACCGACTGAGTCATTTTTCAGGACTTGGACCTTTCAGCACACACACAGCTTCAAATCAACACCTGGCTAAAGAAAACAAATGGTGACATGAGTGCATCTGTCAGGACCAAGAGGAAGTCATTTTCAAAACACTGCACAGTAGTTTGGTGAAAACACCGGACACAAGTCCCTCATTTGTTACCAACTGACTGTCAACAAGTGAGTTGATTTTATATTGACAGACTTTATGAGCATCAAAAGCACACACTCCAACTCAGACAGCTTTACTCACAAAACTTCAAACAATATAACAATATAGGTTCTCCACAACCCGAATGGCTCCTCACTCTCACTTAAAAGGCGGACATAGATGCTTCTTTATAGGGGCTGTAAACTTACTACAAAGTGCGGAAACGCCTGAAGACATTTATGTTGTCTTATGGCTTGTTAGCACGTGTGACAGTCCACGACTGAATTCAAAAGAAGGTGAATTCCCATCTTTCACAGGTTTTGTTACATGGGTCTCCTGTTTTCTTTTACTCTTTTTAGAGGTGTTGAAGGACGTTGAGCCTGACATCATGTGTGCTTTTGTGTTCTGCTCTCAGCCTCAGTACTCGTGGCTTTTCTTGAGCTGTCAGGGGATCGAGCTTAGACTTTCTACACAGTTGTACTCGTGAGGCACCAATAATTCATGCCTAAAATTTCAATGTACACTTGTGTGTTTGTATAGAATCTTCTGGCACACAATGAAGATAGCAGTCAGGGGAAACACCTCGGAACAAAGTCAACAACTAAGAGCTGAACACTGTCCAAAATCCACAAGACTGCTCCATTAACAACAGCATCAAACCATCAACCTCTACTGAAAAACCACAGGATTCTTCTCACCACAACACTGCTCGAACTTGCTTCTCTGGGAAATCCATTACTTCCTTTATTTATTCAGATATCTTGACAAAGAAACTCGCAGGGGGCTGACTAAATTGTTACAGTTTTTTTTTAAAATATACTTTAGGAATCAAGTAAAAGTCAGACAGCAGTCTGATCTAAAACAACCTGGTTCTTCATCTATTTGTTCCAAAGAAGACAGGAAATATGAAACACTATATGTGCTTCAGGAAAAGAGCCACCAGTTAGCAACAGTCCCTAACAACACCTTGAAAAACTTTAATTTTTTAATTTATTTTTTTACTTTCTAGATATTCAAATAACTATTAGACAGAACTACAGGGAGATTAAACTTTGAAAACGGTACACAGATGCTGCGATCCTGTGTTTAAAATGGAGTTTACCTCTCTCAGCCGCTCAGTGAGCGATTCATGCAGCTGGAGTTCAGGCTGGTTTCCTCCTCCCTGCTCCACACAGCCCTGACAGAGAGGGAGAGACAACATACAGTGAACCTTCAGATCTCTTCTCACAGTCCAAAACTGATACAGACAGTGCTTTCCCTACATCCTTGTAGAGTTTAGGGCATCATCCAAATAATATTATTCAATTAAAAAAACATGGAATTTCACATCATTTTGGATCATTATTTTTACTGTATCCGCTTTTTTACATAAAGTTTGAAAAGCAAGAGCAGATAATAAGCAACTCCCAAAAAGCTTAAAGACAAAACCTGCTAAAGAAGTCATGAAGTCAGTTTTGATGCTGTCAACATTGATTTTTAATTAATTTGGCTGTGATGTTGCCCGAAGCGGCTTGGGTGCTGCGTCAAAGCCTTATTACAGTAGAGAAACCACTGACCTTATAACACAGACAGATAACAAACACAATGAATTTAGATATTTCCATAAATGTGACTGACTTGCAAAGGCTTTACACATTTCAACAGAACACTAAATGAGTCAATAGTTTGCGCAAGAATGATATTTAATCCGCGGCCCAGTTGCCTGGATAAAATGATGGCGGTTTGCAAAGCCCTGATATGTTTAATAGGCTACATACTTTATTGACATTTCTATAAAAAGTGTCAGATCACGTTCACATCACACATGTATGAGCTGACTTCCATATCAGGGGGCTGAGGGGATGGTGGTGGAGTTGCAGGCAGGAAGGCTGCCAGCTGCAGAGTCAGTGACCACAGTTCAATCTGGTGTTTCAACATTTGTATGTGTGAAATCACATCATATTTTTAATGAAACCTTGGGGAAATTTCCAGACATCTTTTTGTGTGCTTTGTACCAAAACAGGTATTTTAAGCCAAAACACTCTCAATCTTCTAAGTCCAAGTGTTGTTTGTGGCCAAACCTAACATAAATAAATGTAAAGTTGCACCAGATTCCATGTTTTACACTATTGATAACATTTATTCTGAAGCTGTACTGAATGCTCGCGGTGACCCAACAATGTGCATATATTTGTCACAATTCATCACATTCGTGTAGATACCTTACTGAGTGACTCAGCAGTCTTTTGTCACTTGATTTGTTACAGAAAGCATCAACCTTTTCAGTGGTTGTCACTAACATTGTTCTTATTTTTTTTAGTTACTGTTATTTTTATACTGCTGGAATCATCTATTGTAGGAATCTGAGGTTTTTTTTTTCCTTTCTCAAGACTGGAAGAAGAGAAACAGCCCAGAGAAGATGTGCGATCACATTACGAGAGAAGAAGTCAAGTATCAGAAGGATGTGCAAATATAAAAAACATTGTGACAGTGGACAACAGGTCACTGAGGCATGGTATGTATCCACCTGCACCGCCACGAGACTCCATATCGCAGGTGTGTGTGTTTACAGAGAAAATTACAGGGGCTGCTGTCTGTGTGGGTCACATAAAATTAGTGTGTTTCAGACATAAAAATTCTTTGAGTACCAATTTCAATTTCTTCCTTGAAACAAAGAGAAAGATTTGTACAATACAGACACACTCTCTTTGATAGACATAAATGAAATATAGACATTTGTACCACCCACAAAACCCAAGGTACCCGCAGTTATTCAATTTGTTTGAAACATACACTCTTGTAACAACACACACAGATGTGTTTTCCAGCTGCCTCGGGCACATTCCTCACACGCTGTTGCAACACGCAGCCCGTCCTTCTAGCTGACTGACTACTGATAACCTATAAACACACACTTGTCATCCATCAGCATCAGACACCTTGTTGTCAGAGTAAAGACCACAATATTCAGACAGAGTTATCACAAATCATATTACAGGTCATTATGGATAATGGATTAATTGAAATATGCAAAGGAAAGAAAAAAGAGAATCCTTTTAACTGATAACAATGTTTCTGCACTTCTTATCAGTGAGAGCTCTGTTTCTCCTCAGTGTTCCTGTCAAATCACAGCAAACATGGTGATGCTGCAGCGTCTGAGCCAATCTCACACAGGTTTTACAGAGGCCAAAGAGGTTGTCGAGAACGTGACCTCACCACGATGGTCCAAACCACAGTTGGTTTACTGTATTTTGGGTTTGTTTAGGATGAAAACAAGCTAACCAGAGCTTATAAGCAAGGTCACATGACTCAGAAGTGGTGTGTTTATTGGGCAATTTTAGTAACGTGTAATTCTGACTGGAGCAAAAGGAGATTTTAACATTGAAACAAATCTGGCTTCAGTTTCTATACCTTTAGCTCATGGTCTTCTGCAGATGGATTACACTTTAAAACTCAGTTTAGTCACAGTGTACCCCTCTTTCCTTTTTTCTTACTAAAAGCTGCATAGTACCATACCCAGATTTACCTGTGTGGTCTTGATTCAACCTTATTTCCAGAATAAATGTTGGCGATGTACATTTTTGCAAACCACAGATATGTTGACACGTTACATTTTTTTAGATTCTTTATGCTCTGACCACGCTGGGTTTATGCTTCAAATATCGCAACAAACTCAGCATAAATTGTCACTAAAGCCATCCGAACGCGACACAATTTTTTTTTTTTGATGCAGTCACTGGCAACCCAAAACTCAATATTAAAGATTATAAACATGTCATGTGAAGGTGATGTGACACATTTTGTAGAAATGTCAATATGGCTCGTTGACACATACAAATGTAAAAATATCAGTAGTTGCCATCAACAATAAATGCCAACATTTTTTCCAGGCGACTGGGCTGCCGAGTACAGTTCCAGTAGAGCTGTGATATGGTTTGTATCAGTGTCAACAAAGTATGTGTCTTAAAAATAACAAAGGGCACATTCGTTTCACATTCGGCAGTTCTGATGCGTGACCTCACCAAAACTGGCTCAGAGACACAGGGCACCAATGTTTTCCTCACATCAACACCTTATTGTAGACCCTACGTCATTTATATTTTGACATAGACACCAAATTTAATATAACAAGGAATGCCAAGTACATGTGATGAGAGTTTTACCCAGACATGCTGCAGATCATCAGAGCTGTAACACGCATAAAATCAGATCAGAAATTAGGTTTGGGAACAATCATAATCGGGGACTTTCAGACTAAAGTGAATTTTTCCTGCCAGAGCTCAGGTAGAATCCTTTGAATTAGCATAAACTTGTTCCAATATGATCAACAGAGGTACACAAAGACACCTTGAACATCTACCAAACAGTGAAAGTGAAACCATAATATGGGCAAACCAGTTTTACTTTTAGCAACAAATAGCTTAACATGCATTCATAGGTGCAGGTTATGCTGTAGTTTTCACTGTTGTCCATTTTCTACTGTTTCTTAAAACAGGATTTCCACCCTGTTCATCAGGTGGTACTAAATACAAACACAGTATCAAGAAAGCAACAGCAGTGGAAACACAAGCTCGCACAGAGAACAAAAAGCTTTGAGAAGGTTTTGGAAAGTGCCAAGGTCTGGCGAGACAGTTCGTCGCCATGAATGCACCAGGAATTCATATCTTTACTTAGGCAGATGGACAGACATTTATGTACACTTCAACATGTGGCAAAGTATCACACTGGAAAAGGGGTTAAAATTAGCGTGTCTACCCTTACATCTGGGTTCCGTCACTGCCAATCAGAACTGGAACAGATAAATAGCTGTAACTCTGAAGAGTAGTACCCAGATGTTGGTGGATATTAATGTTTTAGGGTTTTTTTATTATTTTTTTTTTTTTATTTATAAAGGATGTATTATTGGTTTAACAGCACCAGACCTGACAGCATTTACACTGTCTCCATGAAATAGCATCATAAACTTGTCTTACACTCTTGAAAGATGCAGTTATCCACTTTAATTTTACTATCCATCATCCACAGCAGCAAAGACGATAAACAATTTTAAAAAACACAACAAGAAAGATGATTGCGGCAAGGACTACCACGGTGGAGACTGCAGCGTTTACAACCAGTAACTCATGAAATGCTGAGAGGATTCCAAAATGAATTTCTCTTGTTTACTCTAGATCTTATTTCTTTTCCCCCTCTTTCGTTCTTACCTTCTCCTTTCTACTCTTCTTCTCTACCCTCCTCACATGACTCATTTCTCCGCTCACCCACCAGAGACACACACACACACACACACACACACACACACACACACACACACACACACACACACACACTCTCTCTCTCTCTCTCCCCCTCAGTTCCTCTCAAGTGTTGCTGTTTCTCTCACTGATTTGATGACAGACAGCAAATTACAGAGAAGCTGCATTCCTTCCCTCTACACCCGAGTCCTGACCAGCTGAGAGCCACGCTGTCGAGTCTCTCACACACACACACACCACTGAGTGACAATGATTATAATGACACTCACAAGCCAAAAACCAAACTGCAAAAATGCCCATAAACGCACACACACAGCAACAGAAACAGTGCAAAGTTGCGAAACCTGCAAAAACACAAACATATGAGAATATATTCACAAAAACATCCAAAAATACACACACACACACCGAGTCACGGGATCCTGCATGCAGACAAAGACAATGTTCACAACTGCAAAACATTGTGGTTGTACCAACTTAATTTAGTAAATCCCTCAAGAGGTTCAATTATGAAGAGATGAACTTCATTGTTCCTCAGACTAAACAGTTGTTTAGTTGTATTTCTATGACTAGATTAAATTCTTGTTTCAGTTTTAATGCAACGCTGCAATCATAACTGCAGCAGCTCACTTCCAAAAATGTCAAATAAAGCCAGAGCTCAAAACAAGATGGGATGCCCGTACAGTTCATAACTAAGATGAAGTTAACAGAGAAGAGAGAAGTTAACAGTTGTTGTTTACTCACTGTGTTTCAAAAAAGGTGTGCATCTACATATATCTATATATATCTATATATATCTATATATATCTATATATATCTATATATATATATATATATATATCTATATATATCTATATATATCTATATATCTATATATCTATATATATCTATATATATATCTATATATATCTATATATATATATATATATATATATATATATATATATATATACACTGGTTAAAGGATAAATGTTTTGTTTATTCCTCAAAACTTTCCAATCAGTTCAATTGGTGTACTTCCAGCTAATTAATTCTGGAGTAGCCTCTTGAGTCCTTTAACTGGTGCACAGTAAGGTAGCTGAGCTTGCAAATATGTGAAATTGTCTGCAGGCAAACAAATCAACAAATGTGGGAAATAAAAAAAATTCAGTAGCAAAATAACAATGATTCATTCTTTACATGGTCTTGTGAGCTCATGTCTATTCTACTTTTAATTACTCGTAATTAAACTAAAGAAACTACCAAACTGTTAAGTAAAGCTTTAGCTCCTCAACAGAATTTTTAACATTTCTGAGATGACACTGTACTCACAAATGTAATTTATGAAGTCTGGGAACACGGTAACATCATTACAACAATGTCCAGTGAGGAAAGAAACTCCAACAGTCAGATGATGAGGTTGTAAACAAGCCAACAGTTTATCTAAAAGATCGGAGTCACTTTATTTGGAGGCTTAACACTAAAACGGCATATTGGGGCTGGAGTTTTTTTACTGGTAATTTTCTCACTTTTTCTCTCAGAGCATTACTCCACACACTAATGCTCTGTTGTATAACACAAACGGAGCTCAAAAGACATGTTGGTAAAAGAGCTGCATGATAAGGCTAAAGACATTGCCATATTGCGGTTCTCTGCGAGACATATTTCAGTCTGAAATCACACAAACTTCACCAGATAATTTGAACAGCTCTATTCCGAAAGAATGAGTCATTCCAGATTGACTAGGCTGATTTTGTAGGGGATTTCATGTGATCAGCCAACCACAGTAAACCTTGCTTTGTTAAACAAATTGATCGAGAAGGACTCAAAAAATAAAGGAGACAAACACAGGAAAACTGAAACTGAGACAGTCAAGACAAGTTTGTTATACCTGTGGCTTGAAAACCTGAACACAGTTTCATTTTTCCCCCTCTTTTTTCTATTATTCTGTTTGCAGATCTCAACAATTAATGCTGTAGCTACAGTTTTATTGTTTCCAAACCTGCGAAAGTAAGACCCAGGATGTAATAAACTGGACTGGAGGGAATCATGTAGGCTTACTGACTGCTTTAGTAATGAGACTAAATAAGCGGCCCACTTTTCATTAAAAACACAATGTTCTCCTAAGATTTAATTACTCTGAGTTGAAACATTTGGAGCAGATCTGGGAGTAACACACACATGTAATGCTATAAAAATACCAGAGATGGTTTAATACTTAAGTGACAAAGAAAAACTTGGTTCAGTGTTTTTGCCCTCTGGTTCAGCAGGAACATGTGACGAGTGAAGAAATACCTTGTTGTCCCAGAGAGTCATGAACATGGTATTAATGAAGACAAGGACATCGGCTTGTCCCACGTACAGTCCGCTTTGCGGAAGAGGAAATGTTGTGCTGGTTCGAGAATCGGGCCATGTTTTCAAACAGTGACCTCATCCCCACCGCCACCCTTTTCCTGGGGAGAGAAGCCAGAGAGAGAACGACTGACGGGCAGGGGAGGGGGTGAAAGCCAACATCCTGACATCTACTCACTGACAGAAACATTTACTCTCCAACTGCTTTACATGAGAAAAAAACCCATTCAGAAATCTGTGCACACACACACAAAGAAACAGAGATACGAACACAGGCCTCCATCCCTGACATTCACAGACTCAATTTTCAGTCTAATTTTATCCTCCTCTAATAGTTTTATAGATGAAATAAAATCAATAAAGATAATTGTGGTTTAAAGCAAACATGCATTCCAGCTTCTCAAATTTTAAGGATTTGCAACTTTTCAGTTATGAATCACAGTAAAATAAATCACTGCAGGATTTGAACTGTTGTTCAGGCAAGAAACACTTCTGAGACCTCATAAACTAAACTCACTGAATAAAGGAAAAGAAATGTATTAGACTGATCAACAATGAATATAACTGTCAGGTGCAGCCATAATCCATTTTGTAAAATTTTGAGTCAAGACCATTTTCCCATCTCTGCAGGGCTGACCCGAATGATTCAGTAATAATCAAATTAGTAATCAAAGTCTAAACCCTTGCATCACGCATTAACATATACAATATTCATCTAAACTGCATATTTGATGCCGTCATAGCCTATTAATAACACAACTTTCATTACATTAGGTTGGGCCACAGACTACAGAAAACGAGAGCCAAGTAGCTATCAAAGACTCTATCAAAGCAACACAGCGCATAAAATAATCACAGTAGAAACGTCCACAGGTCGGACTACCGTGCTTCACTATACAGCTTTAAATGTTGCAGGTGCGGCAAAAAATGGAAACAGAAATAAACATGTTTGGAGATGTCAGGTATCTCCAAAACTGTTGTTAACACAATATCACCATGATTTGATCTAGAATGGCACCCAGTAGAGTGCATACTTCTGTCAAGGCACAAAAGTCTTCCTATGCACTCACTCATAGATACCAGCCACCTAAATGCACCTTTTTCATCAAAATCCATTATTCCCTGAACCAAAATGATGAAAAACGCTCACAATGTTAGAGTAGGTGAGAGAAATATCCAGGATCTGTTTTTCTGGATCCACACTAAAAGTTAACAGGGTCTTTTCTGGGCCGAGACCCATCCTCCATCCAGGTTTCGTGGAGATCTGTTTAGTAGTTTTTGTGTGTCCTGCTGACAAACCAGCAAACAAACGGATAAGGTTTACATGGGACATGTAACCAAACAATTGGTTATACCTGTCAAAACTGAAGACAACTGTGCTACAACCATTAAAATCACAATTTTATGATCCATTTCTGTGATGACACGAATGCCCAGTTTCCCAGATACACCAGTAAAAATGCCCAACGTCATAGCCAGCAACATTTCACTCGATGGAGACGAAAGTGAAGGCTCTGTAATCTGTCGTCCCAATGATTGTGCTTCAGAGTGAAACAAAGTACACATCAGTTTTAGGTTTTCACTGCACCTTGACAACATTGCCCCCGTTGAAGCTTTACTGAAGCACTGAAGTTTTGAAGCCCCAAAAACGTTGTTCAGGACAGCCGTCCCAACAAGTGTTCAGAAAAAAAGGAAACATGTTAATCTGCCATTTCCATGACATCTGGGCAAAATTATGTGATGTGATCACAAGCTCCAGAAGAGCTCCTTCATGGACCTTGAGGTGAGACTGTTGTGTAACTTTTGTTCCCATCGTCAAGCATGAACTTCGACCCTTGACTGGTTTGTTGCTTCTGAAACAAGAAATTGTATCTCAATGTAAACGTCCATTTTTTACAAACTCCCATCCCAGTTAATCCTAAACCAGCTGCTAATCCTGAATTTGAGCCCATGTAGAAACGTGGAGAAGATTTCTTTCATGTCTTTATCCTTGTGAAGACATTTTGGCCCAACAGACATAAAAACACAACACACACAGAGGAGGGCCTCTCTGCTGCTGGGATAAATCTGCAGTTTCCTGAAGGGAAGCCTACTACTCCCCCAATAAATCCCCCCCATCAACACACACACAGACTCAAACACACAACCCCTTCATGCCCCTGTGGGAGACCTCCCATTGTCTCCCAGTAGGAACTGTAGAAGGAGGGGGGTCCTGCCAGGAAACCCATCAGGCCGTCCTGAAAGCTGCTTCCTGAAGGCAGCAGGAAAACACCAGAGAGAAGACAAGCAGAAACTGAGAGCTGAACAAATAGAGCCAGTGACACACACACACACACACACACACACACACACACACACAGGCATCCTGCAGCCAACAGCGTCGAGGCTGACATCACATGATGCATCACACCGAGGTTAGATAACATGTTATCAGTTCTGGCTGAGGACTCGAGTGTTTAAGTGTTTGTGTGTGTTAAAGCTCACACACACACACACAGTAACACTTGGTCACCTCTCAGCCACCAGGCGCCACTTCCTGTCTCCCATCCCAGAAACATAAATCTCACTCTGACGTCACATCACTAACATCTTGTACGTCCTGCACCATCCAGAACACAAATCAATTTTTTTTTTTTATCCCAATCAGGTCGACTTCAAACATCACATGCCTCCCCTCCCTCTTCCTTCCAGATCCTCCAGCAAACACAATCAGCCACATTCAGCCCCCACAATGAGGCATTATGCCTGTTTGGTGGAGACGCTGTTTTCGAAAAGTTTTGTGAGGCCTCGTTGTTTTCTCCACACCAACTCCCCCCCCACCATCCCCATGCTCTCTGCCTTTTCCAGACTGTGTCCAGGTTCAAAATGTCACTAAGTGAATTCAATAAAGTCGCCGGGGAAGTCCGTCACACGGTGAGGAGTCTGGCTGCTGAGTGCTGAAGGCTCCCACACAGTGGAGCTGAAGATGCTGAGAACCAGCTGATTTAAAGTCTGACATAAAGCTTCTCATGAAGGATAAAAAGGAGGCCCCTGTGAGTGGAGGCCAACATCCAGAACTAACTATAAGATCTCCTCGCTCTAATGAAACAATTTAATTTGCCTGTCCGACCTTTTCTACTTTTCTTGTCTAAGTAGTCAAACTCAATTATTATTTCACTGTAATTTATTCAGTCTGATGTGTGCATGTTGCCAATTTCCTGTTATTTATTAGTCGTGACAGATCAATGCCTGCCAAGATCATTTTTCCAGTCTAACGTTTGTGAAGACCATCTAAACATCAAAGCGACACGTTCTGGTGACTGCTGCTCTCACTCGCTGAAACAGATGTGAGAGCTGGGCAGTGATTCTGAGCTTTGATCTGTTATGTTTCCCCAAAAACAGCATTTCCGTTCTGCTGGACCATGTGTGTCCTGGAAGATTTCAATGTCTCACACAAAAAAGAAATTCAGATCAATTTATTATCTGTGTTAATGGAGCTTAAAAACAATTCACAGAGACTGCTGATAGTTGGTATTTGATGACCCACGGAACGAGACTCAACATTCAATCTTTATCCAGAATCGCTCCACCTTTAATACAACTCAGTTTGTGTTTGGGGGGGAATTCATTTTGACAGACATTATGACGGGAGTGATTTAAATATGTGGGACTTTGTTTGGTCAGTGTCCCTTGGATGATGTAGCTTGGAGAACATCAAGGAAGACTAGTGAGAAACCTGTTGATTACATTTTTTCAAGGTTTTCTAACATTTTATAGATTGAACAACTGATTATTTGAGGATGTTTAACTAACAATGACAGTAACTGTTGATAGCTGCCCTAGGCCATTTTTCCATCACTTCTGCTGGCCTGGCTCTAAATCCATTTAAGTCGGCATGGCAGCCCGGCGCAGGAGGGATTTGCATTTTCGCCACAACTGGGCTACCTGCTTGAAGGCGTGCCTGAAACCAGTGATGCGCTTGCATTTCTTCACAATAAAAGCCACCCATAACTAAGTCATTTAAAAGCTCTTATTATGAAGCAGCATTACAGGAAATGTTGTGTTTTCACCAGCAGTAACTAAACATGACTCCTGAAACAGCTGAAAGTGAAGATGACGAAACAGTGGAACAGATTAGATGAGAGAAAGTAAAGAGATTCAGTAAGATGCTTCAAAAGTACGGAGAGCTGAGCACACACACTTTTCTTCCTGCACAGACATGAATTAAGTATCGATTCGCAACACACACAAATGAGTGGGAGACGGTGCTTGTTGCGGGTTGGATGCAGGCGTGAGTCGTCACTGCTTCCCATTTGGAGGTGGGGCGGGCGCGACTTGGCCCTTCTCCAGAGCAGTGAAACTAGTGATGGAAAAGCAAATAGGTGTGGCTGCGTTTGAAAGAAAAAAAAGTGTCATAAGTTGCTTCTCTCATATCTCACATCAAATGATCTCTCACAATTACAACTGTTACAAATTCAGAAGATTAAAAAAAAAAAAAAAAATGGTGGAAACCCAAAACAAAAAACCTTGAGATTTTGTCTCTCAAGTAGAAACATTCTGCATCTGTTGGAGAAAACTTCCAAGTTATCCAGTGAGAATTCAGACTACAGAACCAAAGGCCTGATGGACATGAACGGATTCTTTGATAAACAACATTATATGTTCCTTTTTTGGAAACAATGATGTTTGCCGTATTAAGCTTCCCAAACTGCACACAGTTTGTATCCCAGCAGCAGAGAGTCAGCTGAGAGCGAGGCAGTCCCATGCCTGACGGCTGGCTGCCCCTCCCTGAAACAAAGCAGCGCTCAGAAATCGAGTTTTCCCCAATTAGCCGGTTTCCAGCTCAGATGTCACATTGCATTTTGGACCAAGCAGACCTTGTTTTCCCTCCATGGTGAGACACAAACTCTCCCCACACAAGCAGAACCTTTGTAGACGCTGCTTTTTAAATATATATGAGCCCTCTTTCTCCCTAAACTGAATACATGTCTTTCTTTCCCCTCATTTCCTTTTTCTCTAATCACTTCAGCTCTTTCCATTTTTTAACCAAACAAAAAAATAAACCATCCGGCATCTCTCTAAGTTGACCTACATATCAGCTCCACAGATTTGTGTTTACAGTAAGACTGTGACCCATTTGTCTCTTTCACAACAGTAGCAACGAGTCTCCAGATGTTTGATTCTCATAAATACAGAACAAGACCAGATGTCAGCCGCCGCTGCTTTCTGCCCAGAAACGACTGAAAAATGTGTCCGTTATCATGTTATTTCCCTCACTGCTGGAAATTATACCAGTTCAGCATCTCTCTCATTGAGAGGCTCGGGGTAATGACAAGGCACTGGATGTTCGCAGGTCTTTGAAATGCTTTGAAACGACTCCTAAAGCTCCTAAGAACACACCTCCATCACCATGGAGCAGCTCCCGTGGAAAATACATGTTTGCGGGCTCTAATTCAGTTTTCCATCATGCACTGATTCCGTTAGCTCCTCAGAATTGGGCCGGCCATTACTCCTGCAGTCGCACTCAGAGCCAGTGTGATGTCTGCCAGGCATTACCAAACTTAATCGAACATATCGTCGTCCAGATAATCTGCTGAGTGATTTCATCCAAATTGCGAAGGAGACTCCCTTCCTAAAGTTTGGTTTTTTCTTCAGTTGCCTTGTCTGTTGCTTTATTGAATTTATTCTGTCCATATAATTTATTATGCAACTGTTCTTCTTTTAGTAGATTAGTTCTATGAATCCTTTTTCAGTGTTTTGGTGCGTCGTTCTGATAAGAGACCTTTTGCAAAGGGTTTATAAGTTTCAACTAATGGCTTTTTAAAATGGTGAAATTATTTACTAATGCTTCACTAGCAGGGTCTCCATCCAGATGCAACATAAATCTTAAAAGAACTTCAATAACAAACTGGGAAGTATATCCAGTATTTATTTTGTCACCAAAGAGACCAAAAACATTCCTAAATATTGTAGCCGATAACTGCAGCGCATAAACAGACTTTCTGTCTCTGTACCTTTCACAATAAAAGCCCTCAAACGTATACAGAGTCAGCTGCTTATCTGACTTTTCTGAACAGGCCACTCAACGCACTAGCTTCCAAAATCTACAGTTATATATATTTTTTCACTTAAATTAATAAGATTAATAGTTTTCCATCATTATTTGTTCTTAAAAGTTGCTATAACACCTATATTTGATATATCCTGGATATATTTCTAGTCTAAATGGGAGCACGCCTGGTGGTCACGTCTGGTGGTTTGTGCAGTTTGTGAGGCTGCAACTGGACCCTTCTGTAAAATTGGCAAAAGAAAATGTAGGTAAATGCACGTTTTCACCAGAAACTATTGTATGAATTCTAGTTAGTGAGATAAACGGTAGATGGCACTGACGCTCTAGTCGGGTGCCCTCATACCACTGCAGCAAGCGTAACAAAAAACAAAACTCAAAAGGGGGAAATAAAAACATGCTGGAACTAAATCAGGTCTGTTTGTTCGAAGCATTAATGAAACATGCTATGTACTGAACGTCATGATTGATCAGCTCTCTGTGAAATACACCAACTTTTCTACCTTTTACAAGTGTATAAGTCTTTCATTGGTTCTCAATTTTTCAGCATTTCCACTGTTTTTTTGGGTTTTTTTTTTGGTGAACATTTTAATGTATATTAAAATGCACACAATTTAGGTTTATAGATGAGTTATGAGAAAAAAAACAACATGTCAAGTTGTGTAAAGTACCTCTGGCAGAGGAAATCATTTATAAATAACTTTATAACAGTTGTTATTATCCTTTACCAAAGACTTAATAACTAAAGACAACTAACATTTACTTTTGGTTTATTAAAGACAAACTCTCGCCCCCTCACCCACTTAGCAACATTTTTAATGACAACCCAGTTATAATGATTTTTTTTAACAAAATGTCAGACCAAACATTTTTTATTACTTGAGTAATAAATCATTTATTAACCATGATAACGCCATAAGCTACAACTGCTAAACCCTTTATAAAGAGTGCTCTGTTAGAAAGTGGAGCCATTATTTTTTTTAATTCAATTTGATAAATTTTCCTAAAAAAGTTACAGTTACAAAATGACTCATATACATGAAGGTACAGACAAGTTACAAACCAAGATGGAAGAGGACGGAAAAGGTAACAGAACATGAAATATTGATGGAAACAACAAAAAAGTTAAAAAAAAAAAGTAAAAAAAAAAAAAAAAGAATAAACTACAGTATAAGGGTTGTGTTCTCCTTGTTTGGCTGCAGTGTTGGAGCCTTTTTATATGACTTCATAGGGCAGGGCACTTTTCCAGCAGCACCTCAGTGCTAAACACAGCATTTGTTCCAATATGAGCCAGTAAACAGAGGTGATCTCTGTGCTCTAGGGTTTGGGAAACCAGTTCGAAACTGAAGTTCAAGGTCTCACTTTGCCCTCACAGACATTTTCTCAGGCGTCAGATTCAAGAACAGAGTAAGTGACGACAACATTTCGAGACGCCTTCAGGGAAAGTTAACAAACTAGTACAACCACAAACTCAAAAGTTCTCTCTCTCTCTGTTGTGTCACACAAAACTAAACTTGTTCGGTCCAAAAATTAAAATTAGGTTCAAAGGTTTGCTGCATCGCAGTGACATGCAGTAAGTGTTTCCAAAAGCAGTTGTGGTTTGGTTCTTGCAGAGAGAAGTGGTCAGTTTCTGCAGAATCTGACCTTTCTGGTTCTCAAACCACAAGACCGTGGTCTGTCCTCAAACCAGTCGGCCACTTTCACCACATACCAGCCAAAAATCATAATCAGGGTCTGATAGATTGAACAACTTCACCAGATGCTACAACAATTCACTGGCTGTTTGGTGACTTTGGCGTTTTACCACCCTAATGTTATTGCACCGTTTGATAAGGGCCTCTTTCCCAAGATCTGCCAGTACCTCAGCTGATGTGAGTATTTTTAGAGTTTCTCAGGCAGTGGAGATGGAAGTGGGAGGAACATCTGATTGGACCAAATTGGTAGACCCTCCACTGACAAGTCTGGAAATCCACACTGTTGTTCAGACTAATGGCTAAGTTTGATATTAAGTATGACTCAGGCATAAAACCACAGAGCTTAAAACCTTACTTTTGTATGGAAATGATCTTTTCTCGAAGCAAATTCTAAACTCTGTGTGACTGTGTACACATCCATGCCTGTGGTGAACTTTGCATGAGCTTTATGAACAATGTGCGGCAGCGACACGCCACTCAATAATACTTGTCGTCTGGCTTCAATCTCCTCTACCATTGAAAATGTTCTATTTTCCTCCTTTGATCCATGACTATACCCAACTAAGTTCCCTTTCTGCTGGCAATATATAATATATTGTGAAATACAGTCTAAATGTTAAATACAGTCTAAATGTGAACGCTTAATCAACGTATTCCAACAGACATCTACTTAATCTGAGCTGTGTTTCAGACTAGACATCAGGTTCACATATAGACAGCCATCATACTTCTTTAAGACACAAACTTGCTTGCTTGGCACCTGAATACACTACATTTTATTCATCAAGTTTATTCCCTGTGAAAAATTAATATAAATGCTCAATAAAAGGCTATATCGTGATGGTAAAGGAAACATTCCTGGATCTCTTTTATTTAGATCTGCACCAAAATCTACTGGGGTCTACTCCAGGCTGAGACCCATCCTCCATATAAGTTCTAACTTTTATCACCACCACCTTCAGGATATCAGAGATGGAGCACAACACTTGAAGACTGACCCAAGAAGCATCCATCAGGGGGAGATTCAAGGCTCTCTCTAGACAAAAAAAGAGGCTTTAGCTGAATATTCAAGAGCAGACAGCTCTGATCTCAGTTGAGAGAAGAACCAGCAGGCCATTTTAAAGATCCAAAAGCTTAAGAATGGGCTTCAAGGAGCTGAAGCCATGAACGCCAACGAGCTGAGCAGAGAGAAGGTGGTCTGCCCACTCACAGCTAACATCTGCAAAAAGACATCAAACTAAAGCAAAGAGATAAAAAAAAAAAAAAAAGAAGAAAGAAATCCAATCAAATCCCACATAAAATAGTCTCTGCCATCATTAATACATGTAAATGAACCACACTGTTCGGTGGTAACTTTTTGACCACGGCGGTTCAGGTGCTGGTTCAGAACCAGTGCTGGCTCTAGAACCAGCTGTTTGTGTTTAGACAGCCAAAGAACTGGTAAAACATCATATTTGTCACCTCGAACATAGAAGATTTTCTCAACAGGAAGCACTGGGTGCACGTCAAAAAAGAGAGACTGGTGCATTGCAGGTTTTGACAATAGCTAAGAAAACTTCTAGCCTAATCCTTCAAAAAAAAAAAAACCTTTTCATTCTCACTCAACTGTTGCACGCCCCACTTAAAGACTGTGTGTTAACAGTCAGACATGAGATAAGAAGTCCGGGGCCTCAGGGGAGAGCTGACTGTACATCCACTCAAACGACCTTTGGCTGCTTTTCCTTTTCAGTAAATACAAGTACAGAACGTATGGATGGTCTGTCCAGAGCTTCATTATGAAATCAACCTCTGCTCTCCTCTAATCACCACTTACACTTTATCTCATCAACTTACATAAAATGAGTCTGAGATGCTCCTGTTAGTTTTTGTGGTGGTGATAACTGCAATTGAAATACCTCATTGTTTTTTAAAGATAAGCGATCACAATTGCTTGAATTATTTCAAGAGGTCAAGAGGAAGGACTTCAGACAATCAAATTCAACATTATCAGATTACATTTTTTTGAGTCAGATTCCTCCAAAAACATGAATCTGTCATCTTGAGATGAATTAAAACACGTTGTGTCTCGAGACAACAATTAAATTCAAACTCGATCTGCAAAAACTCAAACTGCAAAAACACGTAAATTGTTTACTTGAGTTGGATCAGTCGTGAACTTGAGACTAACAAGGGAAATAAAATTATGGGCAACAGAGCCGCTCTTGATTCCTGTAAATATCAAAGCGTCCCCCCAGCTCTACCGAGGAGAGAGAGAAACTTTGACCAGCTTTGTTTCACTATTAAATATTTGTTTAATTCCTGTTTATTACATTCTGCTGTGTGCACTTCCAGTCTGGAGCTTAAAGAGTAAACCGACAGAAATCACATGAAGACAAGTTTTTCCTACCTTGTAAAAACCAGAGCTGCACATACATAACATGCAGCACTCAAACACACTGAACTTCTGAGGAGCTTCTCCTCCTTTCAAGGGCGATTTGGAGAGCCACTCCAATCAGAGAATCTGATGTGAAGCTGAAAGTGGCAATTTCCATTTTCAAAGCCTGGATGCCTGCTTATTATGATGAAAGCCTCCTGCTATCAGGTTCAATGCAGCCCTGACACTTAAAACTAATTGTTGCCTCAGACAAATAAAGAGCTGGAGCTCTAAAATCATCAACAAACCACAGAGAATGAAGATGTTTAAAGTCTCCTGGGATTACTGTTGCAATCAGTGGATATCGGTTTAGTGCTTTAAAAACAAACAGATGACAAACTCAAGATTCCTCCTTGAAATAATAAACTAATGGCTCTGCCCTTAAAGTGTGCTTTCAGGCGGAATTAGGCCTGAAATAACGCTGCTTTTGCTTGAGACACGGCTAGAGACGTCCCGATTTCCATCAAAAATATCAGTTTTTTGTCACAACAAACACATTTGGAAATTGTCCCGACGTCGCCTTAAAAATACCCAGAGGTGTGACGTTTACAAATGATGAGACACAGTCTCGAGTTGAGTTCACTGGCTTAGCATCTTTCTGGCCTGTAACTCCACCACCATCCGTTCCACCTCCTGATATAAACGTCAGGTCGTGAACATGTATTATGTACATGATGTGACACGTACTGTAGAAAATGTCAGTTTGTGAACGTATCGGTGGTTTGCACAAAACTCTCTATGAAATGTAATGGAGAAAAGTGTACAGCATCTTACTGAAATATAGAACTGGAGTAAACAAACTTTCATATGCTATTTAATTAGTCGCAATGCCTGCCCACATACTTAAAAAAAACAGGTGTGTGCATGTTATATGGGCACAAACAACAGTATCCGTGGACAGAAAACGTCCTCACCAGAGAGAATTTCGGCTCGAGATCAATCCTCCATAAACTCTTAAAACTGCTCAACACTGACTTGCCCATGTTTGCTCATCAAGCTGACTGGACTTGATGATTCAAAACCACAAATATCCACAAAGATGGACAAATATACGACCTTATATCACTGATTTTGGTGAAACTGGATCATGTTTTATGAAAAAATATTTTCTGGTTTTCCCAGTTTTCTTCTTCCTCCTCTGGCTGCTCTGCTTCAACTCTCAGCTATTCACAGAGTTTTCCTAATGGACGGATAGCGTTGCCTGTTGCTAGAGTAACCACGAACTGTAGCTGCCATTAGCTACTAAGCTCAGTTGGCCGTGCAGCTAGTGACAATGTTAGCCGATGCTCCGCAGACTGGGAGCTCAGAGCTACAGGACTGTGTCGGTCTCTACATCCACAGAGAACACCGAAAGTAGCCTCTAAGACTGAAAACGGTTGGTTTGACAACAGGAAATACAGCGCCTCTGACTCCGGCGAAGGCCCAGAGGGTTCATGCGGGGACAGGAGAGGAGCTACAGGGAGGTCGGGCATCAGTCAAGTCGACGCCTGCCTCTGGAGGCCGGAGCGAGACTCTACAGCCGGGTTAGTCTGGGAAGCCAAACACCAGCTTGTACAGTATTCCCTGTGGTCAAACTGGCCTCTGTTGGTCTCAGAGGCTGTGTTCAGTCTGTCGCTCAGGAGACGACGCCGGAAATAAACATGACAAAGTCCAAAACAAAGACAACACGGGCTGTTAAATGTAAAAGAGGAAGATGGTGAATGAGTTCAGGGTGGAGGCTTGTGCACGCAGCAGTGATTCAATCCCAATAAACCCACGATGCTACCTGTGAGAACATGCAGATTTTGTTTTTCACTGTGGGATACACTGGTGGGTCCAGCTTTCTCTTCCCTGCATGAAGTCACTGCAGTGAACTGAGTAACTCAGTCTTCAGCCGCTAAAATTAAACCCACTCGTAATAGAGCTAAAAATACGACGGCATGTATTTTATCAAGCGGCAGCCCTCGTGAGCACAAGGAGACTGAAATTTAATTCAGCGTTAATTTGATAAACTGTCGTCCTGCTCCAAGGTGTACACAGGGCGAGGAGGCATGAAATAGAAGTTTGGACGAAAGACGAAATATCGGGACAGGTATCAGAGTGTAACACTGACCCGCCAACACCTCTAACTAAATTTACAGAGTCTATTTTTGAGGCGACAGCAGTAAGCCAAACCTCAGGCTCCTGTTGCAGGAAGACAGTTTCCCCAGAGAGCTTCAAAAAGTTATTAAAGGATTAACACTCATATTTAAAGGACGATTCCAGCACAAGTGAATCCGACACTTCATCCTTTAGAGGCACAAAAATTGGTATGTTTTCTTTGACTTATTTCCCAAAAGCAATAAACAACCTCTGTTTAAAAAACGTTGAATTACAGTTAAGACAGCTTTAATTTCTGTTTCATTTCACAAGAAGGCGCTTAAGTGGAGTTTCAACAAAGAGGCTCCACATCCTGACTCACTCTCTTCCTGCGATTATTCCCGAACCAGTCAATAGATCTCCCCCCTTCTCTGCGCCATTATCAGATCATTTAACAGTAATTTCTTACGCCCCAATGTGTGAACACACTGAACATGAAGGAGCAGAGGTAGCCCCATTCACACTGCCCTCTCAGTGCAGGTATCATGCTCAGATTCTTCATCTGTGTGAAAGTTTTAAATGCGGAGAGAAGGGGGGCAGTTTCTCTGCTGATCATTCCTCCAGAAAACAGCATCCCTCCTCGCAAGTGAAAGAGTCAGACAGCGTCCTGTCTACTGATGTTCATTATGTTATTATGTCACTTTGTCACTTTCCAGGATGTTTGGTGGGTCAGAATTTTAATCACAACAGCATCCATATGATTATAAAACAGTTGGCAAGTACATGAACAGGGGGGTTTGGGGGAAACACAGACATCAACGTCCTGACGTGTACCACCATGCCTCTTTTGGATCTGCAGCACCAGCATGCCGTATGAATTGACATATTGTGCGGCTTTACGCCTGCGCTGCTTGGTTCTGCGTGAACAGACAAAGGTGGAGAACTGGCGAACCTCTGCTGCACTGATAATGCAGAGTCTCTGTGGGTGAAAAGGGCTAGTGGCTCTAAGTTTCTGAGCTCCTGCTCCTGGGAGACTGAACCCAGAACTACACAAGAGTTTATCATTTTCACTATCTGCACTCTTATTGTTTCAGTCACTACCCAGAGTTCATGACCAAAGGTGAGGACTGGGTTTCATGACTCAGCAGCCTCTTCAGAATCACAAGTCAGAACTGCTGCTGGAGCCGCACTGATCTTATTCTCCCTCACGACCAAGAAAACAGGAACTTGATTGCTGGAGGCCTTGAGTCCCTTGGCCTACCAAGCCTACACCAAAAAAAATATTGTGATTACTTTAACAGATACCGAGAGGGGTCATTTTATTTTCTCATTTTCAGTGAAATAAAAAGAAAAAAACATTACAATGATATTGCTGTTGTCTGAACCAAGCAAGCCAACTACCGTTATGAAAACCTCGTGAAATTCTGCAAAACTCCTGAAATCCAACATCAATAGTTTGTTCCGTGGTGTCTGGATTTTTCTCTTGAGCTGCTAAATGCTCTGCTGTGTTCACCAACTAGGTACTGTCCTATATAGGATAGAATATAATGATTATTATTTCACATTTCTTTTCAGTTTCCTGTGGCTGTTTGGTTAGGTCGAGGGAAATAAAACACTTGGTTAGTTGAAGGAAGACCTGATGTGATAACCTCTGTCTGTCTTGTTGCCCGAGTCACTAGGTTATGATATTACTAAAATTGATTGATTGTTCAGTTTCAGTGGTGGAGCTTCACCAACATGACATCATCAGATCATACAGTCGCTAACTGTGTCCCTCTGTTGTTTGTTGCCTTGCAGCTAACACACAGTACATTTTTAGAGCTTATTTCCACTGACAAGAGCTGCCTGCTACAGCCGAAACAAGCCCAACAACAAGCGTGAAACAAACTACTCTTAAAATGAAGCTTAAACTCTCTATAAGGCTCCTGAGTCGAGCCTCAGATTCATGAGACAATTCTCTCTCGTTTCATCACTGCAAGCGTCCTCTTCCACATTGTTGTTATACAAATTATAGATTAGCTGCTTTAAGTTTAGCCAACTAAACACTAGGTTAAGGTTCGGGAAAAACCCCAGTTACAACTATTCCAGCCGACATTGTGTCCTTTAACAGAGTCAAAGCTCGTCAATCTGTCAGGTTAAATGTTCTCGAGGAGTCTCAAGTGAAGGCTGTGAGTTCCTGCATTTCCCAGAATCCAATTCAGCAACCTCCAGGGAGGGGAAGTGACCACGTTTTACTCAGACGTTTCTGTCCCTTCTATGGTGGATTTCTCTGTGTATTACTGCTTTTAAGATGTTCACTGTTTATAGTATGAATCACTTCATAATGTCCTGCTCTCAGGCTTCGCTGCAGCCCAGAAACAGCTGATCTGGAGGTGACGATTTCTGCAGGAATGAAAGACGACCAGCTGCAGAGACACGTCTGCGTTGTTCAGCCTCACTGTGACTAACTCAACAGCCGAACATCCAATACCACAGAATAAAACTGTGAGAAGATGCACAGTAATAACAGACAGGAGACCGGCCAGGGGAGGGTTTCAACACTTCTGACAATAAAGGAGGTCGTAGAGTGGGGGGATTTCCATCCCATGTAACAGCCTCACCCACAACACTGTCTGAGGGAAAAACAGATTTTTCTTCTATATCTGCTCTACATCTGTTGTCTTTAGGTAAATAAACTGTATTTATGGAGCACTTTTTAAAACAAAAAAGTGCTTTACTGGAAAAAGGGAGGGAACCCAGAAAATAAAATGATGGTACGAGAAAGCCAAGAAAACGAAACGGCTTCAAAAAGATTTGCATTGATTCTGAGGCGTTTTCCAAGTTGAGGAGCAACAAGCACAATCACAGAAACACAACAAATCTGCTGGAAAGATCAATATTTGAGACTGGAGATCACAACAGATGTCACAACCAAGACACCAGGTTTAAGTTCAATTTCAAGAATATACAATCATTTTAAATTAGGTGAGTGTGAAAAGAACAGTGAAAATATGACATTTAATATATTTGAGTGAATTAAAGTCTCAAAAATAGAAACCGACACATGATCAAAAAGAGGTTGCATTGTCAGTTATAGAAGCGTCATGGCCTTGGATTCACTTTGAAGGTAAAAAAAAAAAAAAAAAAAAAAACCTTAATAGTCAAGGTGTAAATCCTGATTTACCTTGAAAATACATTTTGAGTCTTAACTGAAATGTTTATAGATTTTTGCAAAATGCACCAAAGTTTGAAACACTTCAAAGCAAAGGACAACAACCTGTAAGCCACAAAAAGTCCTGCAAATATTTTTTTAAAAATGTGTTCACCTCTGTGTATCAAAAACACGACAACTGAAAAGTAAATGTGTTTCTTGCAGAGACAATAACATCAGTTGTGATCAATAATTCACCAGCACACCTTGACACAGCTGAAGCTAATGTAGTGTGAATCCTTTTGTCGTTTGTTCACAGAGTCACAAAGTCAGGCCTTAATCAGCTAATCAGTATCAGTCTCGTGTGTGTTAATCGATCCCTCAGTCTATTTCTTACCTTCTGGCTTCTGTCCGTCCAGTCACACTGAGACTTACCATGACTTTCGGAGAAGGTAGGAAAAGTTTGGGAGGAGAAGAAAAAAAAAAAAAAAAAAAACTCCTATCCCTGTCACGGCTGTCAAGTTACATAACGTTTAATGGAAGGCTTCCGGCTTTGGATTTCAAAACAAAACGCCAATATTGGACAGGTCGCCATGGAAGACAATATTACAGCACAATCTGCATTCAAGTCAAACACAAGTAAGCCTGGTCCACGGTGACTTACAAACAAGAAGGCAGAGCAGAAATGTAAAGTACACAAGACAACATGAGTTATAACAAGTAAATGGAATACAAAACATGAAACAGGCTAACTCAAAGAAAGAGATGGCAAAAGCCATGCAAAGCTAGACTGAAAACTAAAAGATGAAGACAAATAGATGAAAAAAAATAAAAGCAGAGAATAACGATGAGAGGAATTAAAACTGATAGACGACTAGGAGCGGTAAAAGGAGTCAAAAATATAGAAGTGTATATGTTGCATGTATTATTATTTATTTGTGAGATTGTACATTTTTGCCCGATTAAATAAAGGTTATCAAATAGAATATATAAATATGAAGGAATCTGAATAAAGAAATTTATATAATTTTTTTAAACATCATCACAGGCTACATTTTAGCATTTCATCAACCAGTATATTTTGTTGTATGTTAAACTATGTTTATTATATATTGTACACTACTCACACTAAATCGTGAATACAGCACTATATTTTATATTCTATTTTATGCTATATTCCTATACCATATATTATACTATCCTATAGTATTACATTTTACTGTATGTCATATTTTGTCACATGCTAAATGGTGTATGTTAATATGTTTCTATTATAGATGATCTATTATATTAGATTTACATTACATTTCTCAATATATTAATACACACATAATATTATTATTCATTCATGTGCCACTGTTATTAATGAATACTTTTACTGTTGCTGCTTTGCATTTTTAAATATGTACTTTTAGTTACTTTTAAGTTATATTATAATGTTTTACTCTACACTGTGGTATTGCTACTTTTACTTAAAATTACTAATTTGCAACCATGCTAAGGTTTTAAAGGAAAAGAGCTCATTTTATTCTGCAAGCTCTGTAGATGTTTTATTACTGTTTGTCTCCACAATTTTTTTTTTAATATGACTACTTAAACAAATTAAAGAAAAATGAGTTCTTCCTCAAGGCTTATCTTGCACTAAAACCATTGTGTACTTTTTATTTTGAAGGCATACCGATGTCTCCTCCTGTCACTTCCTGTGTTTTTGACGCAGCTTGCATCGATCACTGCTAGAAGGAATCAATAACAGACAGCTGGATCCACCAATGAGGAGCGAGATCCCAAGTCCCTGGGCGGTGACGACAGAGGGGCGTGGTTTGTTTGTCAGTTCGCTCAAGTGGCGCCAAAGTGGCAACAAGAGGCGTTATTATGTGCCGGACTCACCAAATATTACAGCGTCTGTCCACAAGTAATGTCAGAATGACTCACCAGCTCTTCAGCCCAGCTATCCGCCTGGAGCAGAGGCCATGTTCTCTTCTGTTTCAGCACAAAGTTGAGAGTCTGAACACTGATATTACTCTACCAGCCTGTTCATATCAAAGCACAGCGACGAGAAGAAACTTTTGGCTGCGTTTTTTATCTAATGGCAGGTTGTTCCCACACGACGACAAGAAGTATACACGCGTTAATGTGGAGACGAGCGCCCCAGAACAGCCTCATAAACTGTATTACCTGCCACCCGGCAGCTGAGGGCGCTGTTGTCTCTCAGGCTGAAGACTGTTAAATGAGTTTATTTCAGGCTTGAAGACCTCCTCCCCCTTCTTCTTCTTCCTTCTCCTCCTCCCTCTTCTTCTTCTTCTTCTTCTTCTTCTCCTTCTACTCAGTATAGCAGTATATATTAAACAGTTCTTGCTCTCTGTCTCATTCGCTGTTCACATTCGATTGGGTTGTAATCCCGCCTGTTATTACATGACCAATACAAACTGACTCTGATGAAGCAGAAGATGTGGGTGAGAGCTCAGTTGGAAGCCAGTAGCCTTAGCTTGACTTAAATTGTTTTTTAATCAGGGAGGGTTATATTAAAATATTATTATAAAGTGTCACATTACCAACAGAATCCTCATCCATTAGCCCTTGAGTTAACTTAACTAGTTAAATACCATTTACTGAGGAAGTCCAACGGGATGTGATTGAAAGTGGCAAAATAAAACTTAATGAATTGCTCAAGGAAGCTCATGGGACAGCTCTGAAAAAAGCTAGTAAGTCACCCTTGAGATTTTTTTTGTATGTGGGTGTCAAACAAACTAACATAGTAAGGGAATATATCACATTACTAAAGCAAAGACAATCAATTCAAACCAATAAGGAACCCCATGAGATGTGGTTGAAAGCTGACAAAAAAATAGTAAGCAGACATTTAGTATGTTTATCTTCCCCAAAACAGGTAAGCAGGTGATGTATCATCTGTTATCACATGACTGGAGCAAACTCTATGCTGCTCTTAGATTGAAAGCTTCAGAAAAAGCTAGTAAGTGAACCTTGAGTTAAGGTTTTTGTGTTCAACAAAGATGGATGACTTGAAATTTCTTAAGCTCACAGGCTGGGTTTCTGTCAATTTTACAGATTTATGTTTTAAAAAAGTAAATAAAAACACAAAATGAAATCCTTGCAACACCTGAAGAAATCAGTGTGAATCTAAGCAATGAAAAACAGGAGCAGTGATGGTTGATTTTCACGTTGTCAACTTACAACGACACTTTATTTTTCTAGCTTGCTGCTACAAAGAAAGAAATGTGATACTCAAGTGTGCAGGCGTTTCACTTTGTCAGGAAGGAAAGCTCGGCTCTCTGGTGACCAGAGGGAACAATGCAGGGATTGGCAGGTCACCGTGACCTGGAAGAAACAACAAGAGCACCTTAGAAATGGATTAAAACGGTCAACAAGACACTGTCAAAACACTGCAAGCAGGCCGCAGCACCGGCCAGAGCAGGAGGAGGTCAACAGTTTAAACCTCTCCTGGGTCACCCTGGAGAAACAGATACTTATCAGTACCAAATATGTGACCTCTGTGGTCGTTTGGAAAGACCCTCAAATTGATTCCCGTGGCAATTTCTTTCAAAGGGTGGAGTGTAACTAAGTACATTTACTCAAGGACTGTCCTTATACAATTTTGAGGCGCTTTACTTGAGTATTTATATTGTCTGCTACTTTCATCCCACTATTTTGTGGAGGAAAATATTGTTCATTTACACCAGTACATCGGATAATTTTGGGTGCAAGTCACTTTCCAGATTGCATTCTTTAATGAATTTATTTTACGATAATCAGATTAAGAAAACACATATGCTGAAATATGCTGAATATTGACTCTGATATATAATATATATGCCAGGATAACTTCAGGACATTGAACCAGTGTTGTTAGAAGTACACAAAAGCCTAAAAGATATCATGTCACCAAAAGTCTTAAAGGATCTGATATTACAGAACTTAATTATCAAAATGACAAGCTTAAGTAAATCATACATATATTTACAGGTATTTTATACAGTATACTCTGGGTCAACATTAATTATTTTTCAAATTACTGCAATCAGTGCTTATTTTTTTATTTTATGCGATTGCCGATGAAAACAAATATATGTATAAAAAACTACTTTGGCTCTGATGCGGCATGTAATCTGCAAGGTGATAAAGTTAACAAATAGATGTAGTGGAGTAAAGAGTACTATATTTGCTTCCAACCTGTAGTGCGATGGAAGCATAAAGTAGAAGAAAACGAAAATACTCTAGCAAAGTACATGTACTTCAAACTTGTACTTAAGCACAGTACTTGAGTAAATATACTAAGTCCCATCCATTACCGCATTAACATGAGGTACCTCAACAGTTGAACTTAAGTACTATCCATATCGGGGACTTTCACTTTTACCAAAGTAATATTTGAACACACTATCTTAACTTTTAATCAAGTTCTAGCGTCATCTTTTTACTCAAAGAAGACATTTTTGAGTATTAGTACTTTCCAGTGGCTTTACTTGATTATTTCCATTTACTACTTCCACTTTCAACT
The DNA here is from genome assembly GCF_904848185.1 of Acanthopagrus latus. Classification (NCBI taxonomy): domain Eukaryota; kingdom Metazoa; phylum Chordata; class Actinopteri; order Spariformes; family Sparidae; genus Acanthopagrus; species Acanthopagrus latus. Next base: position 22,574,480 of record NC_051049.1, read on the forward strand.
GGGAGAAAAAGTACTTCAGTCTTGCAGAAATGCATTTGATTGTTGCTTTTAATTTTAATCAAAATGAACTTGAAGTATAAAAAGTAGCAGAAGTACTCATTATCCAGAATGTAAATTACAAAATTGAATTTTAATGATCAACACATGAATAGCTGTTTCCCACCCACTAAAAGTAGCCTGACCCTGATGAACGTGCAGCAGTCGGTTTACATACGGACAGTTTCCTGATGGAGCGCACAGATGGAGGAAGACACACATGTTGAGATATTTTACAGTTTCTCCTTCCTCCAGGTTGGCCTGACCTCTGGTCCACAGGGTCACACTCACTCAGTGACGTAGATCAGACCCAAGAGACATGAACACATCGTCCTCAACCCGGTTTGACCGCTGTCAGCTAAACTCCACTATTTTTTATTATTCTCTTAGAACAGATGTAGGTTTTTATTGATCAATAATTAGTTATTGAACAAAAAATAGAGGAAGTGAGGTTATATAAATATAAACTATCCCTTCATTTAGTAGGTGCACTTATTTTTGTGAAGCGAGAGTGAGCATGAGTGAATCACTAACAAAGCCAGGAAGTACTCATTCGTGCTAACCACATGTAAGTAAGTAGTGGTGGAATGTAAATAAGTACATATACTCAAATAGATTTCAGTACAGATTTGAGGTACTTGTGCTCTATTTGAGTTTTACCGGGTTAGACATACGTACAAATACTTTGTGCTTGTCACAGCTGCATAAAAGAAGCTGCCTATAATCTGATGAATTGCCGCCAGTGATGTCACTCAGTGGCTGGGTTGCATTATGGGGAATGTAGGCACCATGTTTTGCAAAAGAAGAAGAATATGTGGAGTAAGAAGGTGATTTCTCTTGTTCTGCTGTAATGACTGATTTTTTTCAACTATCCATAATGAGTCCAGTGGAGTGCTTTTCAAAATCTGGTGCCTACGTTAGCCACAATGCAATTTAGCCACTGAGTGACATCACTTGAGGCAGTAAAGTAGATTACATGCAGCTTACTCTGCAGCAAGACAATTTAGTATCTCATACTACTCGTTTTTTAGCTGTTGCTGCTACAGTATATATTATATATTAAATATATTTAGATATAGTATATAAGTAGAACATTTTCTTCTCTTTTTAAAGCTGCACTATTCAGTGTTGTATTTGTTAAAGGTTGAAGCTATATGTGATCTGAGGAATTGCTTCCAGTGATGTCACTCAGTGGCTAAATTGCATTTTGGATAATGTGGGTTTTGCGCTCATCATGAATAGACTGAAAAACAAATCATTACAGCAGAACCAGCCTTTTTATTCTATGTAGTCTTCTTGCTTTTCAAAACCTACATTACCCACAATGCAATTTAGCCACTTAGTGACATCACTGGAAGCAGGATGGATCATTCTCTCCTCAAGAGAAAAACAATCCCTGTATTAATCTACTCCAACTTGTATTTGATCAAATCGTGTTTTATTACTTCTGCTCATAAAGTAGTGATTCCTCCATGGTTCGATCATTTTGGGTGTCAGTTTTTATATTATTCATGAAACACAGGTGAAAGTAACGCGCCCTGACCTTTAGACTAAACCAAAAAAAGCAGCGAGTTGTTGTTGTTTTGTAAAGAACAGGGTGCGTGCCCCTCTAATATTTACAGTTCCAACTGCTCACAGGTTACGTTTTGCTTTCACCTCAGGTTCATGTCAGGTCACTCCTACTGTTGTTTTCACTGTGAACATTAGCTGAACCACTCTTAACTGTATCTTTGTATAAACCTTTGTACACTGTGACTGACGGAGCATGGGCAAACAAATTCAGAGGCCAGCAGCTCTTTATCAGAACAAAAACCCATAAAGTGGCTTCCGCACCAAGCAGCGAGTGGTACAGACAGGATGGAGATAGGAGGATACCTGTCCGTCAGCTCTGAGTGAGTATGAATCAAAGTCCAGAGGCGCTGGCAGCAAAACATGTTTTCTTTTCACCGGGCCTGAAGGAGAGTGCAGGCTGGACCAAACAGGAAGAAGCCATAAACACATTTGAATCAGTTTCAAGGTCTCCGAGGAGGGAAACAAGCTCCTGGTGTGGCCTCAGAAAAACAAGTTTAAGTATTCATAAAATGTCAACTTTCATTAATGATTGATGTTTTTATTAAGCTAATAATAATAATAATCATTTACTGTAGTGTTTATAAGTATCGCAAGGTGGCACGTTCAGTTGTAAATGTTTTTGTTCCACAACACAAATTCATATGTCAGCTTCAAGTTTGCTCATTAGATAAACTCAATCAAATGAGGACAGTGAGAAAGACTTAATGGAGGAATAAACATCCCCGAGTCACAATAAATTCAGCTCTGATCTGGAGCCACTTACAGATGCGAGGAGAGCCCAGAGGTTACTTCTATAATTTTCAGATTAAAAAGTGGATTCATCTTCTCTCCTGTTTATCAATTTGACTGCAGCAGCAATCAGCGGAGGAGAGCTCTATGTTGACCGTCACCTGGAGCTGGATGGGGAATGTACCTTACTTCATGAAAGTAATGCTACAGAGTAGAGAGGGGAAAAGAAGACAGAGAACCGGACTCTCTGGTGAGTGCTGAGTTCAGTCATTCACCTGAATTCAAACACAGACACACATGTTTCAGTGGTGGTGATTATACTACTAAGCAACAACCACTGCTGATAAGAATCACTCAGACACAAATGTTGACAGACAAGGGAATGATTTAATTCTGTTTATGTTAAGTTTAGTCTCATTTGCCAACTTCCCTATCCCTGAAGCAGTGACATAACCTCAAGAATTACTTTTCAAGGAACCAAAAGGTTCCTTCAACTCATTGCTGTGTGCTTTTTCCCTGCCATCTAAAGACCTGCTGGTATCAGGCAAATTAGTTGGCTTACTCATGAAAAACTTGACCTGTTCTTACATGTCAACAAAAAACATCCATCGTACAACAAATAAAATGACCAGCTGATTCCTCATAGGCATCCTCGTCCAGGGCTGACGTTCCTCCAGTCGAAACTCAGCTCAAGTTTGATGTGAAATCTGGATTTTCAGTGGAAATTGTATTAAAACTAATGTTCTGTTTACAAGTATCAGAAATGTCTTGGCAGGTATCTATGATCTTAGTAATTACTCACCAGTGAGCATCAGGTACAACAGAAAACTACAGTTTGAGGAGCTCCACCTGAAAAAAAAACACTGACGAGCAGATGAAGGCACCCACATTCGTTGGTCTGCAGCTGCAGGTGAAGAAGATGCTGACTGGAGGATGCAATGACACGTGTCAAACTCAAACAGTTAAAATGACTTGGCTCATTCTTTTGATAGTTGACACTCTGGCATTTCTCTCAGGGGAAGTGACACAATCAAACCAGTCAATCAGATAATTAAATGAGTGTAAGTAGCAAGAACAAAAGCTATTCCAAGAAACTGGGGAAAGGTACCAGCAGCTAATAATTAAATCTTCTTAATGGAAAAACTGAAAATCTTTTGCCAGCAAAGATCTACAAATCCCTGTTAACATGTATAGTTTTACAATATCCACTTTAGCTTTTCCCCCCTTCGATATTATTAATGTGATGGCCGTTAATGTTGGGATGTTGAATATGAATGTTATGAAAATGTGAATAATGTTTGCTTTATTCAGTTTGGTGTCAGTAAAGACTTTTTATAGACTTGTTATAATCTGAATATTCTTTCTACGCACTGGAATATCAGCACAAAGTAGCAGCAACTTCAGTTAAAAAATGTCAGTATTTAAAATGAACTTGTCTCTTGATGATCTTCTGATAACGACTTGCACCACTGTCTGCAAAAAGATCTGGCCCATGGGAATTAAACAACAGACAAAGTAAGTAAGTAAATAAGTAAGTAAGAGTTTTGATTATATTCTTTGGATTTTTGTATTAATCTCAGAACATCTTAAAAACTATAAACACCGCACGTGTGGTTAGAAACGCAGTCATCTGGGCTGAACATTCAAACGTTTTCCGCTCTTTCTCACCCCCGTAAGGCTTTCCTCCTGCTTTCTGGGTGAAAGTTGAATTCTGTAAGAGAGCGGTTTGACCTGTATCACAGTGAGTTCACAGCTAAGCAAAGCTTAAAGTGTGATGGGAAGGTGCTGTGAACCAGTGATGCCCCATGAGCCTGACACGGCGGTTATAACCCTGACAAAGAGAGGTGAGCTGGGGCTTCATTTTCAGAAATGGAGCAGAGGTCAATGAGTTATTTATGTTTCATGTGATAAGACTGAAAAATGGTGAGTTCAGAGATGATATGTGATGAAACTATAGGAACCAGCACTATTCTTTTGAAAGGCGGACGTGTCATGTTAGTGATGAAACTCTTGTTTGATTTTCTGATGTGGCTGACTGAGGTCGAAGTCGCAAGTCCAATGAAGCTTTAGCTGAGTTTAGGTGGGTGTCCTCATGGCAGCATGGGCCAATAGACAGTATCGTACTTCCTATGGAGACTTAAAGGATTTAAGAGACAGACAGTAAACAGAGAGGTCTCGTGTGAAAGAGTATCAGTTGGTTTTCTTGATGCAAACACAACCTCTGGGCCACTAGCTCATCTCATTCCTGAACACAAGCACAAAATACAGCAGCTTATTGAGCACCAACAGAGCCTCCTCATGTTAGTCTAAACAAGACTTAAAGGGATATTCCGGCGTAAATTTAATCCATGGTCTAACACACCGTGACACTGATTAAGACCCCCCCCACAAGAGATCAAGTTTGCAGACTGCTAGCTTATGTAGTTTTAGCAACCTCAGAAAAGACCACATGATAACAATACACTGCAGTCTATGCCTCCACCAAGAAATTGCCATCCAAAAGCGATTAGGGGGTCATACTTGGTGTCACGGTCTGTTAGACCATGGATTAAATTTACACCGGAATATCCCTTTGATGTGCTTCAGCAGAAGCCGTCTGATGGTCCAACAGTAATGGAAACCTTCGCCCACACAAATATTTTTACGATGTGCTAAACTCAAGGTTCAGCATCCGTCAATTTCTGTAACTTTCGGACATTCACACAAGTTTGCATCCTGATTACCCAAAGTGCAGAGGGGGGACAGTTAACACAGTGTGATCTGTCTTATGCACTTTCTCTCAGTCTGAAAGCAGCTATTTTCAGAACGTCCTCACACCAAAACAATAGAATAGGTCACTGAATTGACAGTAACTGCAACAGCCGCATGTATCATAGAATTGGGGTTACATCCAGTAACTACTATTGATCGAAAGTATTAATTGTGGTTACTGTTGTGGTTTTGTCACAGCTTTGTGAGGTTAAGGCTCCAAAACTATCAGGTGAGAAAAAAAGATCATGGTTACGGTTACATATGGAACTTAAACTGGCGACAGAAAACTTTTCCCTCCCTAAAGTTTCTGAGGCGTAAGCGACTATTGATGGTGCCGCTGTACTAGAGACGACTGGATTGTTTCTGTTTCCCTCAGAATTGCTATTGAAGATAACAACAACACAGGACAAGACGTGAGTTAATGCAGTCACCCAGTGGCCGCGTGTCCTGCGTCAGACAAAACTGTACAGTGATATCAAGGTTTATAGGGAACCAGTGTGATGGTTTCATTATTCTATATCCATCGCATTGTGCAATCATCATTCACTTCATAAAGATGCTTTGAAGCAGAAACTCATCCTTTGTCAGTGTATGTTAACTACGGTACGTCTGTGCATATGTTTGACATTGAGGTAATCCAAGAGAAACATAGTAATCAGGTTGCATTATTGTAATATTTTACTTGTGTAAGGTAACTGAGTGTACCTGTGTGTCTTTATAACAGGAAATCAGAGCACATTTTTGTTTTATGTTTACACTACATCTGTAAATTCCTGTATCTTGTATCTTCCAGGAATGGCCAGCTGCTTTCAGACCTGGCTGTCCACAAAAACAAGCTGCCAAGATGCCAAAATGGTGTATGAACAGGTTTGTTTGAAGCACCTCAGTTTACATCCATTTTAGTTCACTGCAGGGATGGTTACAAGTTGAGATTGAAAGTTTGTTTTCGATCCACAGAAGTAAAAAAGGAAGTAAAAGTAAGTAAAATAAAAAATATAAAAATGGTGTGGTCAGAAGTATTGAACAAATTAGTTTGACTAGATGATACTGCTTGATCAAAAACAATAATGATAAGGAGATTTTTTTTTAAGCACAGCAGAAAAAACTAAACGCACTGAAATATCAAGGACAATGAACTTTCTGCTTTAGGTGCTAATTTAATAGCCTTAAAATACAGAGACAGTCTTTAACAGTTGTTGCCATGTGGCCTCATTAACACTCTGATGAAAACAGGAAAAGTAAAGTTGCACTCTTTGATCAGGGAGACGATGCGTTGATGGTAACGAGGCTGCTTTCTAGGTTAAAGTTCAAGCTGGAGAATCGGACTGCAAAAAAAAAAGGAAAGGAAAAAAAGGCAGACGCTCGCGAAACGTGCAGGAACACTGGGATACAGATGCTGTGTGAGCGTGGAATCTGGGTAAAAGGTCAGTGTGATGCAAGTGAACGAACAGAGAATGAACCTTTGAATTGTAAATAACAGCTGCTTTTAAGGCGTCCCCCATGACATCAACATGTGAAACTGTACACGAGCGCTACCTTTCACACACTTTTCTGTTGTGCCAAATGTACTGAAGGGCCGCTACAAGACAGAAGACAGACTTGAAGGCTGCTTTGCAAAACTTTTTGTTTACTCTTGGAAACATGTGCACGAACAAACAGAAGAATAAAACATTAAGGTAAAATTATGCCATTTCTTATTAGAATTTCTTGTGATTTGTGTCTGATTGTAACTGGAGCAGACAGGAAATAAATATAACTGGCTGTTCAGGTCATTAAAAACTGCAAAGCAAATTTTGGTTTAAGAAGCAGTGTGACATTTTGGAAAATATGCTTGTTCACTCTTTTTCTGAGAGCTGGATGAGAGGATTGATATCTCTCTCATAAACATCCAACAAATATGACACTTACAGCTGGTTAGCCTAGCTTAGCATAATGACTGTAAACAACCAGCCTTGCTTTGTTAAAGAAGTTAACAAGAACCCACCTACCAACACCTCTAAAGTTCTTTAACAATTTTGCCGGACCTTTGCTCTGCTAGGCTCCGGTAAGTTACTGATACTGGCAAGAAATAGCCTGGCAGTAGTCTGAAAACCAAAAACTGTTTGGGTTTTTTTTTTTTTTTTTGGAAGATCTTAACAAATGAAGCACAACGTGTAGATCTGTGAGACCAAGAGGTGCTGGTCGGTGGATTTCATTGTCCTCAGACAGAAACCCAGCTAGCTTTTTCCCCTCTGTTTATAGTCTCTATGCTAAGAAGAGTTAACTGCTAGCTGTAGCTCAAAATGTCTTGGTTTAGTTTATTTGAGAAGGAGAAGTGCAAATAAAAAAACACATAGTAATACACAGTTGTGGTTGCGATGCTCAATAAAATCCATCCACAGTCAGAGCCTGGGGTTCTTCCTGCGGGCCTGGCGACGTGTCTCCGTACGATCGTTTTCCTAACTCTTGGCAAGAGCACGAATAAGTGAAATTCCAAAAATATCAAACTATTCCTTTCCTTTAGTCCACATTAATTGTGTATACCACTGTCGAGATGATGCAGAAGCGAAAACAGAATTCTACTCGGCTAACAAAAGCAGTCAATAAGCTTGATGTTGGCTCAAGTCTTTGTTTCACTACCTCGAGGTTTTCTGTTGATGGCTTTACTGTGCGGAACGGACTGAACGGACTGTGTCATTTGAAGTAACTGGCACAAAAATCCAGACTAAACCTTAAAATAATTTCCGATCTTAATGCAGCACTTGCGGATGTTTTTGTCAGTCGGGGCTCAGTCTCCCAGCGAGTCGCCCTCCAGCTGTGCATGTCTGATCCTAAACAGAGTCCAGAGATATTTTCTGCCCGAGAGGCTGATGCAACATACCAGGCACGTGACAACACCCTCACCTTTCACACACTAACCCACTGATGCCTGAAAACACAGTCTCCCCCCACCAGCAACTCCCCGCCCTGCTGTGGAAGCTCATGTACTGTACATGTGCAGATCGTGTTTTACTCTAATCTGGCCTCGACCCTCACAAACAAATCAGGGCTGTTTGAGGATGCGAAAAGATGCAAACTTAATCGGAAGTTTGGGGATAACGCTCTCATTTTATCATTTATCTGCCTGTCAGTGTCACCCACTTCCCTCAAATCACAGATACAGAGTTGGATGTGTAAAGCTTATCCTGAAAAAAACATGCAGGGAGAAGACGGCGCTCAGCATCTACAACTGAACTTTGCCACACTGACACGTTTAATTTTAAGGCTAATTTGAGCTGGAGTGTATTAAGTCATTGTCAGTGGGTTCATCCTATTTATCTTAGGTCTTGGCCGCTAAACAGTGAGCCTACGTAAGCACGCGTCATAATTCGTTTCACATGAAGAAAACAAGATTGCAATTTAATAAAGGAATACAAAGAAAATGTTTCTCATTTCATCTTATATTTGAACCACATGTGACCTTAACGGCATAAAAATCATTTCAGTTCCTGTCAATTAAAAAGGACAGTCCAGTTTTTAAGTTTTATTTTAAGATGTTTGAATTGATCGAGGTAATGCAGCATCGGACTTTTAAGTCTAGCGAGGGCAAGTGTTTCGTACCAAAAACACACATTTTGTGTTCTTTTTTTGGGCGACTTATGTGACACAAAATGAGCTGTGAACACAATGACATTTGATTAATCACCTTATAAAGTGGATATGGTTAACTCGTTAGCAAAGAGCTACTTATTTACACAGAAAGTGGTGTAAGTGCAACATTATCTTGAGTTTGGGGTTGTGTTTGTGGCTACCTGGTTAATGCAAGTTTAGTACTTACTCTCTTAAAGATCTGTATTTGGTCTCCACAAACTCGTGAGGACAAAAAATGTGGCTTCAGCTGCGAAATGTTCTGTTGTGTTCACCAGCTGGTTGCGAACTTGCGGACTGATAGAGTCAATTTTCTCAGCTTTGTCTCTAAAAGTGGCTGCCTATGGTGGGTGAAAACCCTGTGGGAGCTTTTAGGGTCAAATTTTCCAAAAAAACCAAATATCATCTACCTCAGTGTTTCATTGAATGGATTTCTTCAATGAATGTTAAACATGACCTCACTTGAACTTACAATTACATGGGTTTTATTGTGGCCACTGGATGTGCCAGTGAAATTTCAGCAAGTGTAGGAAATACTGTATCAAGCCTTGTTTATACAAATGTCATTTGGAAATTATTCTCTTAAAGTTTCTCGGCCAGTTACACTGGTGACAGCCATGAATGACATCAGTCACTAGGATAAAATGTTGGCAGTTAGAGTTTCTGCAGTGAGAGGTGGAGGGGATGGTGGGAAAGTTCCAGGCGAGAAACCTGCCAGGCCAGTGACCACAGTTCAAGACTGTGTTTCAGTATTTGTAAGTGTGACACCACTGGCAAGTTTTCTTGTTTGTGCCGACAAAAACAGCGTTTTTTTCTACTCCAAGTGGGAACATCTTCAGCCATTTTTACAGCCAAACATAATCTTTTCCTAACCTTAAAGAAGTTTTATTGCCTAAACCTAACCAGAGCATGGGGACAACACTGTCACAACATAAAGCTGAACCTAAAGAAAAGCTGCAATATATCGATGGTTTGCAGAAACGCACAATGCCAACATTTATTCTGATGGCTGTGGTGCTAAGCCAAATCTACCACCTTTGAGTGATCTGAGCAAATACCACTTAATTATGATCCTTCGTGACAGCATTTCTGCAGCATTAGCAAAAAGCAAAACATGAGGGACTGATCGACACTTAAAAGAGTCACATAAGTCAAAGAAAATAAGGATGTGGAAGATTATTGTGAATTTTGGCTCATAATTTGCTCGCAGCTGTCAATAAAATCTTGGATCAAAGCACAAACATTTTTTCTGAACGGGTTTCAGAACATCCTGACTCTGAAGATTTAGTTACAGGATTTTGTGATGACCACCACAAAATTTAAAACACAAACACTCCCATCTTCCCTTTTCTGACCCCCTGAATGTTTATTCTTACTTGCAGGAAAGCAGCTGTTTTTGTAACCCGGCCGAGGCATGAACATGGAAGCTGCCACGTCCAAACACAACCTCGTCTGCGAGTCGAACACTTTGTCCTGACGCGGCCGAGTAACGTGGAAACTGCCTCGTCCAGCTGATTCAGGAGACAGCAGCGTTACTCACAATGCTCGGCTTCACGTCAGCCAAGAGCAGGAGGGCCGAGGATACGTGCAGAACAGCAGCCTGCAGATACGTGCGCTGAATCACGGGGGATCAGGACCCGTCATGTGCAGTAGAGTGTCATTGTGTTTGAAGCGTCATGTTTCAGGGCAGACTGAACTTTGACAGAAAATAATGTTGTAACAGTAGGTACATATCCCGCGGCTATATTTAGAACACAGATCAGGTAACCTGGTTCATATTAGTCAATGTTTGTCTTAGTTTTTATCTCGATGCACTTTGTAACTGTGCAAAATGTCATGCAAATATACAATATATAGTTTCTCTTTGACTGTCTGGTTTTATTTCGAGCTGTTAATCTTTTTTTTTTTTTTTTACAAATTAAACAAATTTGGTAGTTTTACTACACCACCAAGCCTCAACTTCTCACTTTTTTGGTCTGTGTGCGAGTGCAGATAATTGATGAATGCAGAGGGATTATATGTTCCTTTCAGTTTTAGCTTTTTAAAAATGGAGCCAATAGTTTAGTCATACAGCAGTGTGTTATTCACTGACCACAGTCAAACTTTAACCACGCTGACACGTTACCTTCTGTTGAAACAAGTTGGGTTTCTGACTACCTGGTGAATGCTGGTCTAATATTTACTCTCTTAAAGATCTGTTGTTGGTCTCCACAAACTCCTGATGAAAATAATAGTTGTTTCGTCTTACAGCTGGTTGTTACTCCGTGACTAAAGTCAGACTTTAACAACACTGACATTTTAGCTTTTGTTGACATGTTATTGTTTTCACGCTCTGCTGGCCTCGTGGCTACATAGATGGAAATGCTGCTCTGTCCTCGACTTTGGTCCTGACCGAAATATCCAACGAAATATCGGATGGATTGCTGTGAAACTGGTACAAACATTCATGGTTGAGAGAGAGAGAATACTGCTAACATCTGACACTCACATTTGTACCTGTCATATGTCATAGTTACTATACTGACATCTCTACAATGAGTACCTTATCACGTTCTCTGTACTTGTTTATGAAGTGAGTCGATTCCGGAAGGTGGAGCAGATGTTGGTGGAGTTACTGGCAAGAAATCTGCCACGCCAGTGACCGCTATTCATGTTGTGCTTCAACATTTATAAGTGTGACATTACTGGGTATTTTTAAGGAGACCTGGGGACAATTTCAAGCTGTGTTTGTAGTGACCAAAAAAACTATTTTTGGCCAAAACATGATCTTTTCCTAACCCTAACCAGCTTTCTTTCTTGTGCCCAAACCTAACCAGAGTACAATACTGTCACAACATAGAATCGAAAACTGAACATAAAGAAACATAAAGTTGCAACAAATGCTTAGACACAGATTGCCAAAATTTATTCTATGGTTGTTGACTTTTCAACAAGCGCCACCACAAGGGCGAGATTAGCAAATGCTGGCATGCTAACACATTAAACTATTATTGTGAACATGGTGAACAACAAGGTAACAACATTTCTTTCAGGATCTTTCAGGAATTCTTACATATTACATATTTAAATTGCTTGCTTTTGTCCAAGACCCCAAAATTACCAGTTGTAATGTGGGGCTGTTTTGTGCTGAAAAGTGTGTCATGTGTTTCCCTGTTCTTAGAAAAGTGGTTCGCCACAATGTCCTGCATGTGTGTGTCTGACTGTTTGGCATCTGCACCTCATCAGGGCACCACGTGCCTTGTGTCTGGGTGTGTGCATGCGTGTGTGATTGTTGGATTTTGTTGTCAAGGGTGAGTGTGTAAAAAGGCCTGAGGGGTGAACTTTCCCCTACTTCTCACACTGACTCCTCCATCTTTGATTTTTTTCCCCCAGCATTCCTCATTCATGCTGAAGACACGCAGCAAGTAGAGGCTTCACCCGCTGAGAAAAACAACAAGATTCAGCTGTCTGGGTTTTATTTGTAGAGGACAAAGATGCTAAATCTGACAACCAGGATCATTATATGAGGGTGTACCATGCTAAATACACACAGTTCTTTACACAGACAAAATAGATGTTCAGCATTGGGTTCTTTCTTTTTGGATTAACTGCCAGAATAAACTAGAAACAAGGGAATTACAGAGTATAATAGAGCATTTATTTATCTCCAGTGAGTTGGGGATGTAAAATTGGGAATTTTTAAGGATGAAAACTTCATGCTTAAGTTGGATGTATACTTTGTTATAGGTTCACCAATGGGAAAGTTAACACATTTTGTTGGTCTTAATTTGTAGTAAACTCTAAATCTTGGGACTTAAATCTAAATCTGTTATTAGAGAAACTGATCAGCAGGTTAACTAATATGATATGATGTATTTGATATAATATTAAAGCTGGATGTTTACATTCTGAAACAAAAACTCCAAACTGTCACTGGACAAAAATCTGATGTAGACTTGTAAAGTTCTTCAGAAATACTGTTAGAAATAAATTGCAAATCGGGTTTATTACAGCAACTGACCGTGTATCACTGCGCTTTTCAATTCACCTTTTTTTTTGTTTCCACTTTCTTTTTTAACTTGAAAGCATTTTCAATCATTTCCTATTTTTGTCAGTTGTTTTTTGTCACTTTCACCCTGGAGGAACAGGTTCTTTAAATGATAAAACACGGCTCTCTTTTCAATTCACATTTCTTTGTGGCCTTCTATTTTTAACATTTTTATTACCCCTCATACTTAATTATTTATTCAAGCGGACACTAGTTGAGAAATGGAGTCTGCTCACACAAAGTAACGACTGGCTTCGCACACAACACAGAGAACCTTTGAAATACAAGAAATGAGACTGAAGGTGAGTGAAATGATCTATCCATGCAGCCAAATACATTTTCAGAATATAACTTGATTTCATGACGGAAAGTTAATCTCATCGTTTCCATATCTGTGCACAGGGCTTGTTGCAGCCACTGTTTAATCAGTAATTCAGAGCATTGATTGCATCATGGTTCAAGTCCTGAGCAGGGAGACCTCTATGAAAGACTTTCCACATCCCCCGCCTCTCTTCATCTCCACCTCTCAAGCGCTGACAGCCAATCAGAGCAGCCCTCTGCTGCAGCACCGAGCTATAAAAACCCTCAGACTGCCATTCAGCTGCAGACAACAGGGACACAGAGAGACATCAGATCCAGTCTTCAAACTGAAACACATTCTCAAGATGAAGATGCCACAGCTCCTCATCCTCCTGCTGACCATCCTGGTGCACGCAGCAGCCGGTTTCCCCACAGACAGGAGAGCTCTGCCGGGCCGGGACAAGCATGCCTCCTGGGACGACGTGAACGTGGTGGCTCACGGCCTCCTGCAGCTGGGCCAGGGTCTGAAGGAGCACGTGGACAAGACCAAAGCCCAGATGAGAGACGTCAACACCAAACTGAAAGCCTTCAACGGCACGGTGGCCGACCTGGAGAGGAGGCAGCAGGAGCAAGGCGAGGCTCTCAAGGCGAGGAGCAAAGAGGTGGAGGAGAGGGAGAGGCTGGTGGCAGAGCTGGCCGAGGAGGTGAGGGTGAAGGCGGAGGAGGTGAAGAGGCAGAGTGAGGACATCCAGACCAGGATGGAGAGGCTGGAGGAGAAGGTGGATGAGGTGCCAGATGTGGACAGCAACATAAGTGATCACACAGGAGTCTCTTTTATCCAGGTGAGAGAAAAAATACCCAGTTCATGTTGTCCTTTCACTTAAATGTGAAATATATGTGTCATTATGTCACGATAGATCGTAAAAGATGTAGATCACACAGAAGTAATGATCTAAAAAAGTGTCCACATCCATCAGAGATCATTTAAACTTTGAGAAAGATGATCTGCAGGCGAAAAAACACGAAATTGTTGTTAGCTAAGAAACTAACAAATATGTCTTTCTGTTTCCAGAGGCTGATGCTGTCTCAGAACAGACGCATCGATCAGCTGGTGGAGAAAATCAAGCAGCAACAAGACAAACTGGAAAAGCAGAGTCTGCACCTGCAGACACTGCAGAGCAAGGTGAGCCACACCACATTTAACAGAACACCTGATATGACTAAGCACACATTTACCACTAAAAGAAAATCTGAGAGCTACAGCAGCGTCTGCCATCATGAGAAAACAAACAATACTGTGTCTTATTCTAACTGTAACGTGATATTTTGACTAGACATTAGGCAAATACACTGGCAAGGATGTTGAGCTTTTGCAGCTTTAACAGGATACATCACTATCGTTATGTGACAAAAGTTTAATCTTATTCTCTCCACCCTTCTGTGAATCCACCAGGTTGGACACAAGAGAGTCAAATCACACAGACGGAGAGATGAAGAGACGGTGCTGAGAGGAGAGGCGGAGCCCAGCATAACAGGTGAGAAAACAAAACGTTTAAAAAGAATAGGTTTAAAAGTGATGGAAGATGCACATTGCAAAGAAAAAGAGAGCGACTGGACCTCGACTGTTGATCCTTCAGATCCTTCAGCAAGTTAACTCTGCCCTCATTAAAGAAAAACATACCTCAAATCATTTTCTGACGTGTTTCTGAGGTGAAAAATGATTCCCTGACAGCGGGCACGTTGACAGATAACACTGAATAAGGAAAAGTTGTAAAAACAAGTTCACCTTTGCACTTGAGTTTATAATACCTGACTCGCTGGCAGAGCAGCTCACACAGTCCAAAGATCAGCTGTTAAAACACACCCACTGTTCTGTACTGAACTGTACCTTTGTATGACACACTTCACTTTGCTCTTTAATAACACGTAAGGCAATGAATCATACTTGAAAACCGACTGTTCGGCTCTGCTGTTCCAGTCTGAACAAAGAAATGAATGTGAAAAATACTCGACCCTTTTACTGAATTTCCAGTGCTCTGGTTTCTCTTCAGGTTTGGCCCGAGACTGCCACGATCTGTTTGAACAAGGGCAGCGAGCCAGCGGCGTCTACACCATCCAACCGGAGGGCTCGCAGCCCTTCAGCGTCCTCTGTGAAATGACCTCAGGTGAGTTGAGCAGGTCCTCTGGTTTGAAACACACTGATTCACTGCAGAACAGAGTTTGAGTAAAAACAGCACTGGCGTCAATGACTTAAATCACTCATCTCAGAGCAAAGTCTGCACCCTGGTGTGGCGTCAGTAGAAGACACACTGGGCTACAATTAGAGATTATTCTCGTTACCAATTAATCTGCTGATTATTTTCATGATTAATCGTTTGTTGAAACGATAAAAACAAAGATATTTTGGAAAGTGCTCATCGCAGTCTTCCAGGGCCCAATGTGACGTAACTAGTTTGTTCCTTTAACCAACCAACAGTCCAGAATCCAAAAACCTTAAATAAAATGGAGAAAGGGTATCAGCTCTGCCCTGAAACATCTAAGAATCTGACATTTGTCCACTCCAGCAGACAAAGAGAAATTTTCCAATATCACCAGCATCAGCAAAATAAAACTTGTGAAGTGTCCTAAGCCTCTTTGGCTCAACCGTTTCCCTCCGCTCTCTCCGCAGAAGGTGGATGGACCGTCATCCAGAAACGTCTCGATGGATCCCAGAACTTCAACCAGCTGTGGGAGAGCTACAAGAGAGGCTTCGGCAGCCTGAACGGTGAGCACAAGCAGAAGAAGCTGAAAAAGGGTTCTCTAACATCTGCGTTGTCAGACCTCAAAATTAATCTGATTGTTCTTGTCCTTCAGGTGAGTTCTGGTTGGGCTTGGAGAACATCCACTCCCTCTCAAAACAAGGCCAGTACGTCCTGCAGGTGGAGCTTTCTGATTGGGCAGGACAGCAGCAGCAGGCGGCTCGTTATCGATTCCAGCTTGAAGGAGAGCAGGAGAAGTTCAGTCTCCACCTGCAGGAGGAGGCTTCATCCGGCAGTCAGGAGAAAATAATGTCGACCGAAGCGTCTGGTCTTCCTTTTTCCACGGCCGACAGAGACAACGACCTCGCTGCAGACGTCAACTGTGCCGAGATGCTCTCAGGTGAGACTGCTTCACCGACTCTGGCCATTTGTAGATTCTTAAATCATTAAAATAAACCTTAAATCTCAACACCAGCAAAAAAACGTGAAAACTGAAGGTCAGTGCATTCTTTTATTAAAAAAAAAAAAAAAAAATCCCCTCTTTTGTTGCAGGCGGTTGGTGGTTCAGCAGCTGCGGTAACTCGAACCTAAATGGCAGATATCCCAGAAGGCCGAGCGTGGTCAGACCGCAGCCCAGAAGACGAGGGATGTTTTGGACGTCCTCAAAGGGACAGAACGTCTCTTTGAAGACAACTCTGCTGAAGATCAAACCTGCCACGATGAAACAATGAGCAGATCAGTCTCATACTGGACCAAAGATGACATTTTACACTTAACTGTTGACAAAAGACTGATTTCATTCCAATCTGCACATTAATGATCTCCTGATCAGTCGTCATATTTCTATGCTATGCTATATGATAACTCATGTTTCAGTCATATTGATCGCTTTTACTTTATTCCCTTTATAAGGGTTTCATTTCTTAACCTTATTTTGTAATATTTTTGTCATGTTTTTTTTTTTTAATACTTTGATAATGTGATGTTTTATTACACTTTTTATTTCATTTTTATGAAGTAGACGGAAATAAAGTTTTTAAAGGTTGAATGAATTCTGGCTCATGCTTGGCGGAGTAACAGTGCACAGACACAACGCATACAATGAAAACCATAAAGACACATATTTCTACTTGAAGAAAATAAAATCTATTTATTATCTTAGTCATTTTAAAGTTTGTTTTCATCCATATGTACAGTGTCTGTATATATCATGTTTATATCATCCTGGATATTAATAAGTGTGCATAAATAATGCTTTCTTTTATCAATTATCAATATTCTGTAAACAAGACAATGACAATAACCACATTGTTTAAAAAGATAAGATCAGAAATTAACTGTTTTAAGCCTGAAAGGGTAAGTCTATAGAACTCAAGTAAAATCGTAAATTGATAACTTTATGTAATACTTTATCTTTCAAGCTAATTTTCTCTGACTGGAGAATCATTTGTCCCAAAATAATGCTATAAAAGAAAAAAAACATCTGTCAACATGTGAACTAACATCCTACATAACTGCTGTCACTGAGTCAATAAATATAAAACATATATTAAGTAATTTGAGTTTTCAGTGTTTGTTGCCCCGGAGCTGACTGACTGCATATTTATGAAGGTATAGGGTTGCAAAGGGAAACTTTAAAGTCAATCTGATTTTCAGTGAATTCCTATGTGGTTTCCAACCAGTTATCCTTACATGCTTTAATTTTGTTATAACATCTCCTGAGGTTTTGAAGGGTTGACCACTGTTAGTTTGGAACTACTGCCCCCTGCTGGAGAAAGTGGTATTAGACTACAAATGTGTCTTGGGTTAGGGTTAAAACATCACAAGAAATATATGAATGAATAAAACTCTTTTAGTCTTACATTCACAACCTAAAACACTGTGACTGCTTATTCTCCACCTGTAACTTTACACCACTGTGGAATATATCGTTTTCATTGAGGTTCCTTAAATTGGCTCATGACCTAACTTTATCACTATCAAAGGCCTAGAACTGGCTGAACATTTCTGAGTTATTTCAACGCAATCGCCAG
The DNA here is from genome assembly GCF_904848185.1 of Acanthopagrus latus. Taxonomy (NCBI): domain Eukaryota; kingdom Metazoa; phylum Chordata; class Actinopteri; order Spariformes; family Sparidae; genus Acanthopagrus; species Acanthopagrus latus. The sequence goes on from NC_051049.1 coordinate 22,592,272, forward strand.
GATAAATATTGGCAAAATAGGCCTACAGATATGCTGAAACTTTAGATTTCTTTAGCTTCAATTTTCTGTTTTATGTTAATGCTGTGCTCATCCTCAGATTAGATTTAGCCACAAACACAACTTGGTCAGGGCTAGAAAAAGAACATTTTGGCTTAATATATCAGTTTTTGAACGAACATGGTCGGAGATGTGCAGAGGCCTGCTTCAAAATGTTGACAGCAGTCTCCATCTGCTTTCCTGAGTCACTATGGTGCGTAGCATATGACACGTACAAATGTGATGAATCAGTGGGCCGCAGAAACAGCAACATTTTCCCCTGAGAACTGAGCTGGTTAGTTAATTTAAAGAATTACGTCAAAACTGCTTTTTAAAAATAATTCAATTGGTGACAAGACTTTGAAAAAGATTGTTCACTTCCATTTATTTCTTCAATATCTGAGAATACATTTCACCATGTACAGGTCATGATACAGATGGTCATCAGACACACATGTAACAAGGCATTTTACTGTTGTAGGTCCTCAGACAGATTCCCTGATATTCACTATATGAGCAGGCACTCTTAAACTCTTACAAGGCACCTCAGACCGCCAACAGTTGGGTCAAACATCATCTTATTGGTCAGTTTGTTGGCACCAAGGCAAACATGTAACATGTGCAAAAGTCCTCAGCAGCAGAAGAAAAAGAAGCTCCCCGGAAAATTAAAGCAAGCGAGTGAAACAGCAACAGGTCGCTACATATTTCCAACATTTATGAATGCATAAGAATCATAAAAATACCTTTTTTTCCAATACACATAAAAATGTGGTATGTGACTTTTTTTTTTCCACACACCACATAAAGTTATCTATGACAGCACAAGAGCACAAGTGTACAACAAAGGGGGTTAAGAGCTTTCTCGTCTGCTCTCATAGAGCTTCACTGAGTTCACTCCAGTGTTTATTCACAGACACAGAAACAAAATTTTATCAGTCGGTTCCCAGAAAAACAAAGTGAGAGTTCAATAAAAAACAGGAAACGGCACAACAACAAAAAAAGAGAAATCTCCTGGGCACAGCAGGTCCACTTGGGTATTTTTTGCATTGCTGATCTGTGTTAAACGGTGCAACGAGCAGTATTTGAACGTCATCGTCATCACATCGTGACTCTGTCTACCATCGTCACCATCTCAAGAGAGCATCAGTCTGTTCTGAATGAACAGTGCCCTCTGCTGTCAGGGGCACAGAGAAATCTGCAGATTTCCCTCTACTGCAAAACACAGACTTTGTTCATTGATGGTCTAATTCAGGCCTAAAGTGTGAACCATGTGACGATCGATTGATGCTGAAATGCTTTTGCACCTGTAAAACTGACAACAACTCTTGAGGTGTGATAAGGTTTGGCATAGCTTGAATTTAACACATCATAAAATCAAGTGAAAGAGAATAATTGCAGGTTTAAATAAATGGACGAGGCAGGGAGACGAGGGAAGGAAGCAAGGAAGCAAGGAAAGGGAAGGTCAGTGTGTAGAAAGGCTTATCAGAGGTTCTGCTGGAGGAAGTGCAGCAGTGTAATCTCGTAATGCTCTCCGGACTCTGGACACCGGATGCTGTGTCGCTCGTTGGGATAAACCTGGAAAAACCAAACAAGTTCAATCAAGGCAGAATTAACTGGATTCTACTTTGCCCCCCTCATTTCTTTTCTTCCAATAATTTACAATTATATTTCGATCAAACAATATGATGCACGATGTATGGCTGGTGAGGAGGATTGCATCCACAGGCAATTTTGTACATGTACTTCACTTGATTAGTGGGAAACTTTCAAATACATTTCGCAAGAAACTTTTCCAAAGCCAGTCTAGAGTTTCTGCAGGTTTTAACAAGTTAATCTAAGACTTTTTAAGATAATAGATGGACAGTGAAAATGTATTATGCTACAAACCTACTCTAACCTACTGTTTGGAGGTTTCTTATCAGAGCTGCAGAAATTAACATTAGTGCAAACTGAGTCTTTGGTGATGCTCCCAATGTGAAGACAGAACAATAGTGTGTGATGACAGGCCCGCCAAGGTTCCTAATTCAAACATTTTTGCACAAGGTGCAGCTGTCTTCAAATTTGTTATTATCGCATCATTATTAGTTATTTTAAAACAGGCACGTACACATATAAGATGAAAGTAACATTTACATAAATAGAAGTTCATATCTGTAGAAGTAGTAGTAGAGATGCCACAGGAGTTGGGTGTGCTCAGATGGTTCAGACTTTATTGGTTCTGTGTTGGTTTCCTTTTGTAGTTTAGTTACAGTGTGATCAATACAAATATTTCTCAAAAAATTAAAAGCAAGACTGAAGTTAAAGCAATGTTAACATTATAATCCAGTATATTATCAAGACCTGTCAAAATTGTATTCAAGATATTTCAAGGCTTCAGATTCATTTTAGACATTCAACTTGAGAATATTTGAAGGACTCAGAAACCCTGTCTTAGATTGAAATACTGGAAAAACTGCAATGATAACAAGATCCAACATAACAGGTCATTTTTGTTTCATACTGATATCAAACTGTGCTTTGTAACGTACCATTTGATGACACTGACGGTCTCTGCATCTTTATATTACAAATGTTGCTGAAGCTTTGACCTCTTCAGACTTGCTTTAGTTTATGAACAAGACAAACATCCGGACTCCTTTTTACATCTTTATGACAGTCTACACTAAAGTGATTATAGACGAGGGAATCCTCTTACCTGCAGGCTGTACGGCTTCCCTGCCCGGATGAGTTGAGACACGAGGAAGTTGGTGTGGAAAAAGTGCACATTCTCATCTAGAAACCCGTGCAGGATGAGCAATCTGTTGGGCCTGCATTTAACAAAAAGGATAGAGCTCTTAGTTTCTCTACTCATGTTCACATACAAACACGCAGAAGAAAATGTAACTTGAAATTAACTCTTGAAAACAGCCTTTTTGTTATGACAGTAGGCGCAGTAGTAGCAACAAATGACTCACTCGTTGGGGAGTTTGTCGACATGCAGCGCGACAGAACAAGCCTCGTATCCCTTCTGGTTTTTCTCAGGTGTGTCTAAGTATCGCTCTGTGTAGCCTGTGTCATAGGCCATCCACAACGTCACTGGAGCTCCTGCAATGGCAACCTGGAAAAACAAACAAAAAACAACAACAGGAAGTCAAACAGACTTTTAAAAACAAAATTCATTTCTTCTGCTAGAAAGACTTATTGCAAGTTAAGTTGCAAAGCAGGACTTCAGAAATGTAAAACTGGATTCTCGTCATTATGATCACCTGTTACAATTCTGTAAGACCATGCTGAATCAACTGGGAGATGAAACAAACAGAAACATGTATGTCATGATAATGTTTTAAGACTTTGTTAGATTCATTTGCACAACTAAGAAATGCATAAAATGTTATTCAAGATTATGCAGGATTAAATCGTTTGGAGCTAGATTTCGTGGGACATCTTGGCACAAGTCACACAGATGCAAATTTGGGTCCTTCCCTCCTTTTTGTTGCAGATGCCTGTCATGGCCCACAATTAATTACTTCAATTATCTTTGCTCAGGCTCAAATGGGCTATGTTTTCAAGAAAGCAGGTAGTCACACCAATTGTTACTGTGAATGTAACAGTAAAAAAAGAGTTGCACAAAATTACCTGTAACTGATAAGGTACAAAAACACCAGAGCTCCCTTCATTAATAATGTAGTTGAAATGTTAACCCAAGCATTGTGAGAGTAAAGTTCACGGTTCTGACCTTGAAGATGTCGGGTTTGTGGATGAGGCCCATAAGAGACAGGAAACCTCCATACGACCAGCCGTGGATTGCAACACGACTCAGGTCCACGAACTTGTACTTGTCAGCTACGTAGTGCAAACCCTCCACCTGGTCGTCAATCTCCACCTGACCCTGGTTGGAGGAGAACAGAGAGGTGAACTCACCTGGCATGGGCACACTTTCACTAACAACTTGTATACAACTACTTATCCAGGTTTATAAAGTCAAACTTTGTTAATATAGTCATTAAACATCAAATTTCATTAAGCAGTTAAGTTAATTAAGTAGTAAGTAATGTAAAAGTAAGTAAGTAAATTACATTTTTATCCAATAAATACATGTCTAAATCCCTTTAATGTGGATTTTATGTTTTAATTTACCATTTTGTCTTTCACAGCTCCTTCAAACTTGAGTCCTCGCTGACAGGAACCCCGCCCATCGATGACCAGCACAACGTAGCCCAGAGACGCCAGAGTGCTCAGCCGCAGGTACTTCACACCTTTATAAGAGTTATTCACTAACTGGACCTGGACAGAAAGAAAATGTGTTAACAGAAATGTAATTTAATCAAATAAATCTCTAAAGCTTCAACTGTCACTTTGACGTCATCACCGTGACTAAATTGTTGTAGTTACACATCCTGCTGAAGTGTCTATAAGCAAAACCCTTACTGCCGCTTTTCTTCATGATCAGCTAATTGCTTGAAAATCTGCCTTAAATCTAAGATGATGTATTATTATTATAGATGTAAAGCAGAACTGTTATGGTTTTATAAAACAGGAGTTGCTGACAAAAAAAACAAAAAAAAACTGAGTAATTAAAAGAAAGTCATTATTCTTTTGCCTCCACTAAGCAAGATAGCAATAAATCAGCAGCTAGAGCACAGGGTGGCTCATTAAGATTTAGAAGAAATGTAGTGCAGGCAAACAAAATCCATATTTTCTGCTTATCACATTTTGCTCAGATGCATTCAATTGACAAAGAAAAAAAGACAAATCCTATACTGTTTTATAGCAAGTCTACATGAGGAGAACAAACCTGCGGACCACCATAGACAAAGACGACGGTGGGATGCTTCCTGCCGGGGACCAGGTTCTGTGGTTTGTACAACATGCCATACAGATCGAAGCCCGACTTCCCTGTGAAGCTAAAAATCTCTGGAGGAGTGGAGTCAAAGGGAAAGCCTGGGGGGGAAAACATTTTTTAAAAAAACACTGATGTATTATAATATTGTTAAAATATATTTTTAAACACAAGTCTAAAGTAATCTTATTCAGTTTAACGCCTCGTTTCCACACAGGTTTGTTTTATGTTGTATGCATCTATTTTTCTGCACTAGGAAATGCATTAATCTATGCCATTGCTAACATGACAGACACTTATATTTCTCTGCTTTAGCATGTTTATACAGTATTATTGAGATATAGATGCGAATAGTAATGAATGGTGACGGAGGAGGTTGACCTGCCAGGTGTTTCCCAGCATTGTGGACTATGGACCAGTAAGTTATGATTGCATCTTATATGTTACACAGCTGACATGCAAACAAAGTCAGCTTTATGTGCTGCCAAACATTATATAAAACAAATAAATAAAGAGCTGTAAAGTATATAGCTGCATGACATCCAGTAATCAGTTGGTTGATTCGTTTGTGGTAACTTCATGTGATCTATTCAAAGTCGATCACTGGATATAAGTGTTATCTTAAACAGTTGATAAAGCAAAGCAGAGGAAAAGAAATTTCACATTTCATCTGTGATAAACAAAGAGTTAAATCAGAATGTTCTCAGTACCAGAAGACTCCATCATGCTCGCCCAGAACTGAGGCTCTTTGTGCAGCGGGTCATCGTCAGAGCCATTCAGCTTGTAGATGTGAACACAGGGAGACGTGGTCAAACTGCTGTAATGGCTGATGAACATGTCAAAGGTCTGCATGGAAGAAAAAAAAAAAACATGACAAGGTTAAACAACATTTACAACTATCTATATTTCTGCTGATCACTGTGAAAGAACACAACATCTTCATGTACAGTAAGAACACACACAAATATTTTTTACATATACCAAATATATTATATGTACACATTTTCAGGTATCTGTTAGAAACGGAAGTGACAAAGCCCCTGAAACAGCGTTTGTGTTTTTGCGTGTGTTTACCTGGCTCACAGAGCAGCTGTGGGAGAAGCCAGGTTTGGTGAGTCGGACGATTTCACCCGGCGAGTCGTAGCTTACTACATAGAGGTGATGCTCCAGAGGAGAGTCTTTGGTTCCCTGGAAGTAAACCAACTTTTTTGCCTCGTCCACCCAAATCTGAGGACTGGATGAACGCTGAACACCGCAAAGCAAGAACAAAAAAGGACTTGTAAAGACACATGCAAGAGATAAAGAATCAATATCTCGTTGGTTTTTTACATTAATTTGCTTCAGTTACAGTTTATATATATGTCATATTCCCTTTCTCCATTTTTAATATGTTTTAATGTTTGTGTTTCACTGTTAATGTTATATTTAAGAACCTTAAAGGATTATTAAACAATAAATACATTTTATTTACTGTTTTCATTGTTTTGGCAAATCCCTGATATGCTGACATGTTCTTTATGTGGCCAGCATGAAGCACATCTCAGAGTAACATGAGGTAGTACTGATGAGTACTTGTGGTGGTTTATTAGGGCTGCTATGGGCTTTACCTTTGCTCCATGATTGGCCAGCACCTCCCAGTCCCCACTGGTTACTGTCACCTCCTCTTTGACTGGACATTTGAAATCATCTGAGAGAGAAGAGAAGGTGAGTGGATTAATCGAAAGATGATCAGCATCATAGTTTTGTGTAATCACTCAACTGTGCAATACTATGTATACTCTGCCGTTAAAACTGCACTCATATTCTACATTATTAATCATTGTTTGGTATGCCCGATCTATGAGGGCTGAGCCATCAGTTACCATTAGAGTGACTGTATCCTTTGGCCCAGTTGTAGCTGCCCCGCTGTAACACCGAGGTGATCTTATACAGGTGACAGAAACCTGTTTTTGATTCATTCACTGTGATGAATGTGATCTCATCATCACTGGTTTGGATGAATGGATGGAAGATGTCGTGTACCTGAGAGACAAAGAGACGATCATGACGGGTCTTATCAGCATGAATAACAACAGAGCAGAGAGCTATGGTGTCGGGCCTCACATTAATCCAGATATCGCTGGTTTCCTGGTAGATGATGAAGGGCTGAACGGCATCTCCGAGAGCCTCCAGGCTCTGCTGCCTGCTGGCCTTGTCTTTAGGTACTGGAATGAAGAGCTCTGGAGGCAGCAGGACTAACTGGAGGTGCTGCTGCCTTCTGTCCATCATGACCGCCCACGCACTGACACACACACACACACACACACACACACACACAGAAAGAGCTGAATATGTTTTGGGTTTTGAACCATCTGGAGTTTTTCAATATTTAAAAGGTTATTTTAAAATCATAGGATTTTTCTAGAGTTGACAGAAAATACTTACAATCTGCCGTCTTTGGTCCAACCGGCTCTGGTGATATATTCGGCCTCAGGAAATAGGCTGCTGAAAGGAAAAGGCAACTCCTTGTCCTGTGTGCTGACAATCTGATGGAGAAAAACCAGGTTGATGTTTGAACATCTCTCTGAGAATCTCTATGGTAAAATAAAAAGCTCTGTGGCACTGAGCAAGCACTCACTTTGCCAAGATTATCTGTCCTTATTTCTGCTATTTTGAGAGTGATATCCGGATTCTTGCTGCCTGGACACAAACAAAACTGAGTTACATATAAAACATACATAAAAAAACACATGAAACCTACATGATAATAATAGAGGTCTGGACAAACACTGTTGGCCATTACAAATAGCATGCTTTGTTTACAAGTGGGTCCTAATTTTTTTTTTTTTTTGGAAAAAATATAGGTTTTTAAGAGGAAGGAAATTAATTCACTTTCTTCAGCATTTTTTGTGAGCTACACTGAATGTTTCTTTTATTACAAAAACAAATGAAAATCAGTACACATCAAATGCGTCACATAAATCACAATATAAAAGATAAACCTTTTTCGTGTCTTACAGATGTGTTCTTATTCTCCTGGTGAGTCCAAAGACATTTTCCCTACATTGGCTGGACAATAAAGTTTATTCAATTCCAGCTTTTTTTCTGCGTTTCTTTGTACCTGCGCGTGGGTATCTGTAGATGTCTGTCTTGCGCTCTTCCAAAGCTGGAGATGGAACGTGAATGATCTCGACCTCAGACTCGTCCACCTCCTCGTACAGAATCTGCAGAGTCTTTCCGCCATCTGATTCTGAACCAGAAAGAGAGACCAGTAAAACCCGTTGAAGAAAGAGAACACCACAAACAGGTAGCAACAAACCACACAGGTAAACTCATTGCTGTTATTATGACTGATCCATTTAACCTGTTTTGTATTTGCTTTCAACCACTTTTTAAAAAGTCTTACATGAATATATGCTTCAAATGGTAATAATCAATCTTCACTCAAAACATTCTAATAATACGGTAATTATTGACAAGCCTTGCTTAGACAACTTTGACTGAGATGTATGTCTCTATGACTGACTCACCCTCACGAGCAGCAGGCGACCACCAGTATCCAGTGAAGCGGTCAAACTCTTCCTGTGTGACAAAAGTAGCTACACCGGCAGATTTGGTGTCCTCCTTTGGGTTATCAATACCTGAGGTTGATAAAGAGAAAGATAAAACACCACTCCAAGCTACCAGCTAAGAACAGATGTGACCATCTCGACCTCGACCTTTATGGCAGAAGGTGAGCCTCCTCTCTTCATTTGTCTGAATGCTGGTCACCCAAATGTCGTTGTTGTTGATGAAGCCGATAAAGTTGGGGTCCCCGGGGCAGATCTTTGGGTCCATGCGTGTGCCTGAACTCTGGCTCTTAATCTCGAGAGGCTCCATAGGAGAAGTCTGTACAAACACAGAGAGAGGATGGAGGACGTGTGGGGTCACAGCTGCAGCTTCACTCTTTAACAATAAGTGAAGACACTAAATACATGAATATCAATTCCAGGGTTTATTATAGGGTGTATTATAATCCAGCAGCCGGCCTGGCCCAGGCATCAGGGAAATGTCTCAGAATGTATTCCTAAGTTGTTATTTAAACTCAACTATGAGTCATACAGGTAGCACACTCCTTTAAAGAGTACTTCAGTGTGTAGGCTGCTTTTGATACTTTAGCGAGTGTGTAATGTCCAGCGTAAATTTAGCAGTGACGTTATCTCTGTGGACACTGCAGCACCATGTGTGTCCAGTTTAGGCTAACTGTCGGTGAGTAAATGCTAGAACTCCTCAAGAAACAAACCAACTTCCTGTGTCTTGCTGTGTTCTTTCTTATGTCTCCGGATAAGAGACAACTTCGACCAAGGCTCACGTGGTGGACTGATCCTTAGCCATGTATCTCTGAGTCTGGTTATTTTTGATTTTTTGAACAAACTAAAGCTTCAAGCAGTGTTGAGTAGGTCAGGTAAATTATCCTACTTCTTGAGCTAAATATACATTTTAAACTTACTAAAAAAATGCTTCCCTACAAAGCTGAAAACAGGGTTGCGATGGCGGTTGGCAGCTGGTCTGTCAAAACATCCAAAGCTGTGACTTTTGGCTCTGGAAAATTATACTGCCTAGTTTTCAAAATGTTCTGATATCTATGTAAAAAAAAGTTTGATCAATCTTGAAAATGATTAATCGTGATATGTTCTGACTGAGACTGAAGTTTTATAGTTGAAAAATAAACTTGTTGCTGCTCTCTGGTGATCAAACTGTAATAATGAATCACAGTTTTGACATTTCTATCTATACTACAAATGACTTGTATCTGTGAGCAGACATTAACGCCAATTCTGACATATTTACGATAAGCTAATATAGGCTGGTATTTACATTAACAGGTCTCTATTCCATACCTGTGTGTCCTCTACAGGGGGTCTGCTGATACATTCAGGATATGCAGGCCAAGAAGTAGAGAACATCTTATTTTTAAGTTGAAACGTAACTACTCATATTCTCACTGGGATTCAGTGGAAACACAAAAGTGACTTCAAAAAGCCAAAAATCTCAACCTTATCAATACCTGCGGGTGTGTAACACTTATCTGCGATGAAAGTCTTATTCAACTGTCCTTAAACTCACAATGAAGCTGTTGTTCCCACCATCACGGCAGTAGTACAGACTGCTGTTGGCCTGGAACAGGAAGAGGCCGCTGGCTCGGTGGTAGTCGTAGGAGGTGATGCCTGACACCCCCAAACGTTTCCTCTCTCTCAGCAGCTCCTCCTCCCGGGAGAGGCCCCCATGGTGAGGGCTGGCCTGAGGTCAGGGGTGACAGGAGGACACAAAAGGTGACAATGCTGGCCGAGCGAAGTCAAAGCCAAAGAGAGTTAGTTCAGGACATAAAAAAAACCAACAAATGGTAAGAAAACATTACTATTGTAAACTAAAGAGAGAATGACATTTACCAATAAACACAAACTTCTATCTCCAGGGTGAACAGCAGGGACAAATTCTGTGCTTATGAAATCAACGCAGCTTAGTGTAACAGTTAGAAAGCAGTAAACATCAATCCCATCTTCTGCTTTAATATTTTCTTTTGGCCTAATTTGACTTGCAAAGAATGCTTCACAATCTTCCTCTAAACAACTAAATCTAGGATCAATCTCATCAAATTGTCAGAGACAAGAGGAAGAGGACGAAACACATTTCTAACCTGGAAGTGATCCAGCACCTGTTTCCACGACAAAACCAACAGGGCATCTTTGCGGATCTTCTTGGGAATGTCTGAGTAGAGTAAAGCATTTTCCCTACTGGCGTAAGGCATTCCTGTAAGAACAGAGAGCACAAGATAAATCAAGATAACCTGTCATGTTTTCATGAGCTTTCCTGACTATTGTTCAGCTGAATCTACCATGAGTACCAACATGCTCGACCTGCTTAGTTTTCTACTCCGTCATATGCTACAGTTCTCATTTAAAACCCAAAAAAAACGGTTTTGCTTATTCCACATCCTGTTTGATGGTTGAATGCTGGTGCAAAATGGCAACCATGGGTTGTTTCTGACACCAAAACCACTGAACACTCCAGTAAATAGCACATTTAAAAGTGTTAAGCTGGTTTAAGCTGGATGGCTCAAGCTGGGAGAGTTATCATGAAATTCAACAAATCTATAAAATCAAAATATTTGTGGGGAAAAAGCAAGACTGTATACATTTTATTAAACTGGGATCAGTATTGTATAACATACCTTGAAGTCATACTTGAGTAAAAGTAAAATCTACTGTGTTAGAATATTAATTTGGTAAAAGTGAAAGTCACACATATGAATAGCACTTGTGGAAAAGTCTGACAATAATTGTAAAAATGTAAATTATACAAATATTTACAGGCATGTATACACTGTATACTAATGAATCTAAAAATGCAATACTATTTACCAGCATTCAATCTGCAAAGTAACTAAAGTTATCAAATCCATTTGGTGGAGTAAAGAGTAAAATATCTGTCTTTAGAATTTCATGAGCAAGTGCAAGAGCAAGTGGGAGAAAATGAAAATACGTAAGATAGTAATACTTAAGAAATGCAATTAAGATGAAAACTTCTGTAAATATTTTCCGTTACATCTCAACACTGACTGTGATCATGGGATTATGGTAAATGCTTTGATGTGGCATAAACATAGCAGGCATAAAGTCAGTGAATTGATTTAGTAATGTCATTTTTATCCTTTCAAAGTTAGTCAATGTGCTACTGTTTATTCCAAACCAAGTGAGGATGGAACAGTAAAATCCCAGAGTGTGTGTTATTTCATCTTCAAAAGCTACACAGTATGACTGTAATGCCAGATACTGCTGCAGGCAACAACTGTCCAAAGTTCTAAACATTGACGGAACATCTACACTGGTTAAAAATAACAATAATACAACAAGGTGTGTCTTGCTTATAAGTAAAAGAAAAAAACCTGCCAATGAACTAAGTGAAACTGTCTGAAAACAAGTCGCATTATCTCACTGAACTGCTGCTTTCTTTGAGACTGATTAAAGCCTGACAGATGTATCAGCGGGATAATTTTGGTCCCTCACAGATAAATTAGTATCAGCGAATACAGCAAAAGATGATGTAATTTATAATTATCAAATTGTTTATTGTTAACCTGTAAAACATCCTGCTTCTGTATATTGGAAGTTTTAGCTCCTAATATCAGTACTGGTCACAAAACTCTAGTTTTAGTTGGGCTCTAGTGATTGTGTCGCAAGTCAATGTAATGAGATATCTTAAGTAGGAACTATACACATATACTTGGTATGATTTTGAGACTTGCAGTGTAGAGCCAGCAACAATTGCTGCTGTCCTGACATGACTGTTTGTACAGTCAACAACAGAGCTACCATGGGCACATATCTTACAGACTAGTGCACATTACACCACTTAGCTCAGCTCTGAAAATGGTATCACACACACAAGAACAAGCTGGTTGAGACATGGCTATGAAGAACAGCAGCCATTTAGAAGAAATTCTCTGCACTACAGAGAGACGGCCGTACAGCAAAATAGTGGTCCTGGTTAAATTTTGTGTTTTCTCCAGCACACACTGACTAAATCCACAGCGGCTCTTTGGATATCAAATGAGCTTAAAAACAGTTGCAGGCTGGCAACTCTGACTCACCAGCTGTATCCACAGATTATTCACAGAAGCGCGCTGCTGTTCAAAGTGACTGAAAGGAAGCAGCTGAATCTGCAGGCCAACAAAACAGTGCCTGCTAAAAGCGCCTTATCTGACTTGGGTTGTATTAATTTTTCTACATTTATTGTAGAAGATTACATTATTTGTCACTCAGCCTGATTTACCCAGCTGTCAGATCCTAAGCTCACCAAGGTAGTAGATGCGGTGGGAGTGCGGACTGGTCTCATCCTTCTGGATGAACTGGAAGTCGTGTGGCGCCTTGTTGATGACTACGCCTGTGTGCTTGCGGCTGTTGTGGATGATCTTCCGCAGGCCGTCCCAAGTATGCTTCTCCACCTGGAACTGGGTGGGATTCACGTCCTCCATCTCCACCACCTCTGTGCTGTCTGAGAGCTCGTCCACCCCCGTCATGCCTGCCAGTGTCTCTGTGACGCTGTGGACAAACAGACTGATCAGCTGAGATGCATTACAATGACAAAGTAACACTGACAAACTGACAAATACAATATAGATGAATACAAAAAAATACATATAAATATTCCAATGCATACCAGGCTCATATCCTGGTGTGTTATCTATTAAATCAGATGTTTAATGAGATTTATTGACCTTTAAATCATACAATCTAGGTGTTAGATAAAGCAGGATGGACACGGTGATCTGACGGTTGGTCCACCAATTTGGTCCAAACGGAAATATCTCCACAATTATTGAATGACAGTTCCTGAATTTTTCATTTTGGTTAGCAGCAGGTCAGTTTTATTCTAAAACATACTTTTATTTATGAACAAATACGTGCATGACTAATAATATTCCCATAAGCCTCAGCTGTACTGTGCTGATTTGCAAATGCTAGACTGTACACTTTGTTAACTAGGATGGTGAACATGGTAATAAATTGCTACTTATTAGCATGTTAGTCTGCTAACTTTAGCATTTAGCTTTAACAACAATGTTCCAATTATGATCATCATCGTCATCATCATCATCGTATTATCATTATTGGTAAATGTATTGATGCCTATCATAATAAATTGTTAATGAAAATAAATGTATTTATAAAGCACTTTTATAGCTATTACAAAGACAGAACAATTCAGTATAAAATATATAAAATCAGGCCCCTAGAAGAATAAATAAAATAAACAAATTATAGCAAAAAAAAAATAAGCCCATGGAACAGAACAATCATATCTGAGCTAAAGTTAAATGAACAGATGACAATAATACAAACACTTTTTTTTTAAAAAGTGATACTGATTCTGCAAGTCACAGATTTCAGTCAGCACACCCATACCTGTCCTTGTCGTCTTCTGATTTGTCTTCAGTTTTCAGCCTCTTTACTCTGTGCATTAACCGTTCAACAACCCTGCACCAGAACTGACACCCTGTGGGAAACCAGGTAAACGTATGAGCACTGAAGAGGTTTAAGAATGTTAACATCTCAGCACCTGGTCTAACTAGCAATCAAATCATTTTAACAGATACATAAAGACCTAGACCAGCCCTTAGCTAAGCTCACATGCTATCAACAGTAAAATTGTTACTGAGGTGACAGCCCCGTTCAGGGCAGACGTCTCGCTGCTGCTTCATCGAGGAGCTGCTGCTCTTCAGTCGCCACTCTCCTTCCAGCTGCCTGCTCCTGATATGGAGTCTCACTGAGTGTGACTCAGCTGCATGAAGCTTCAACGTCTGTGTCATAACTGTGACAAATGTTACACAGTTACTCCACATTTTAGTGCAGGCTGTTCTGTTGCCTCGGGCCAAAATGAAGAGCAATTTCCACAGAAGTTCATTCCCAGAAAAGAGTACAGCAGCTCCCTTCATTAAGGAACACATCACATACCTGCAGATTTGACTTCATAAGAGTGAATGATGAAGCAGGCCAACATGACTAAAACTGAGTCTGAAAGTCAGTCTTTTTAAATTCATTCATTCGAGACTCTACTTCCAGATTACGTGAGCTCCATCTGCGAATGAATGCTGTGAGATGATATTTAAAAAGTCTCTGATGAGTGGACCTTGAGTTTTCTTTTCTTATTATATAACTAACTGAAGGATCTCTTTGCCCCAGATTTTAATAAAGAGAAATCGATCACTTCATTGTCACTGCATTGAAACGTCACAATTCCTTTGGCTGACCCTCATTTAATCATACTTCGCTGCAGTCACATTTACTTTCTTTCAGATGTATACAATCTTATACATTTTGTTTTGATCTGAAATGGGGTGCCCATTATTTTGGAGTGGCCAAAACACCTGTTGTATTGTTAAAATGTCAGATGGAACAAGGGTCGTGAGTTCCTTCAGCTGACTGGGTTCCTATGCTGGATCATGAAAATAGACTTAGTGTTGTTCTTTCAGCATCTTTAAGGCTGCATTACAGTAAAGTGTTCCTCTCTGTCCTCTAAGTCTTCACAACCACGTTACTGATGAAAACCTTACCGTGTTAATACTTGAAACTACAAATTAGTCATCCCTACAATGTTGTCATAAACATTAAGGTTGATGATTTCAAAATGTATTGCCTTAAAACTACTGAGATGGTATTTTAAGGCCATATCACAGAGCTGTGATATGGCCTACTGTGTGGATGCTGGTCAAATTAAGAAATGTAATCTGTTAATATTTCTGATTTTTCATGGACTAAATGATGAGTCAATATAGAAAATGTTATTTGAGAATAATTAGTGTAAGGCAGCAATATTGTTCTCAAATATTTTATTAATGAAAAATTTAGATGTCTATTGTTTACAATACTCTGAAGATGTTTCTGAGCGAAATAGATTGGATACAGGCTGAACCAGTATTGAAAAATATTTTGTCACAGACATACGGATAGACACTTTATTGATCCTGAGGGATTTTTATTTTTATTTAGGTTCATATCGAGTAGTTAATATGACGCATACAAAAACAGAAACTACCCACCATCGACTACAATACTGTCGCAATATTGATATTGAGGTAATAAATACTGTGATCACTGATTTTGCTGCCCAGTCTGCTTTTGCTGTGATTTCCAAATGCAGAGATACGTTATGTATCATGATGTATCCTAAAAATATTGAGATATTATTTTTGATCAAAGCGTGACTGTTACTATTTTTGACATTTGTGGCACTAAATTGTGATTCAGTATACTAAGATATCATCTGAGGATAAGTTGTGTGATACAGCAATAACCATTCTCAAATATTTTAATAATGTTTTGTTTGCACTACTGTAAAGATTTTTTTTCTCAGTGAACAAAACGAATTATTGCAATAACAGCAAAACAAATACATAAAATAAAAATAAAATAATAATATAAAAAAAATAGTACAACTGGATAGAGGCAAGATAAATAACGAAAAGTCCTGTGTTTTTGTCTATGGTGCTGTTTACTGTCTGTTCTCATTTAGACTCCCTGTACACAAAGTTAACCATTCTCCTATTACTTCACAATTTCTTCTGAAAACCTTAATTTGGGATATTAAATCATGAACATATAAAATAAGACAAAATACTTAAATAAGAAACTGAGAATATCTCCTTGTGGTATGTTCGGCACTGTTTTAACACACACCTCTGTCAAAATGCAGCAAATAGTTTCAGTTTCCTTTTTGACTCATCAGCTCATCGAGCCCCAGTCCACAAACTGACCGACAGTTCCACACCACACAGACAACATCTGGATGAGACTCTCCTCTCCGTCGGACCTGACAAACATTTATTAAATGACGTTTAAATCCCTCTATTTATATTGTTCTTTACGTAGAGCTAGCTAGTTAGCCGCCCATTAGGCAGGGACTAGCGACTCGTTAGCTAACGTACCAAAACTGTTCCTTACTTCTCCATAGAAACACATCCAAACAGTGAACACTCGTTCATTTTCAGCTTACACTCTCTGCCCAGAAGACCTCCAACGCTTTTCTCCTGTTGTCCAAAAGACGCCTGTGTTGAGAACAACGGTCAGGATGGGAATAAAATTGCAGAAATCAACTACTTTCCAGAGAGCAGGGAGCTTAATGCTAATATGCTAACAACGCGGAAATGGCTTGAGGAATCAAACGTTCCATGATTACAACCTTTAACCCGGATGTGATCTGTCAGCTGTGAATTTCAGGCATCTACAGCTGTTACTTCTTCCTAACTGCGTCTGGAACGTTTTTGTTTACAGTGGAAGTATTCCTCTTGCTATTTTGTCGCTGTATTAACCCACATTAACAATAGATACTGGGAAATTCTGGTCTTCTCTTTAAATGTCTTAATATCACCTGAATACATGTAGGAATTCAGTTAGTTTAATCTCATCTCTTTACTATTGGTCAATCTTTTGAATATTTTTTCTAAACATTTTGTGCTGAAGCTGTCTATCACTGTCTTTGAAACAATCTTATTTGATCTATTGAACAGTCCAGAACTGAAAGATATTCCATTTAAAATAACAACAGAGAAAAGCAGCAAAGTCTCACATTCATTGCAGATGCTAGAACAGAATGTGTTGTTTTGCTTTGAAAATGACATAAAGAATTAATCATTCATTATTTTACTGTTGTATGAATTAATGGATTAATTGATTTGATTTCTTTCAGTTTGCTACATATCAGTTTTCCACCAAGTAAGCAAAACAAACTCATCAACAACCAAATACAAACAACTGGTACAAGCACTGTATCCTTAAAACATTTATTTTTGTAATAATTTGTCCTTTTTTTCTTTTTGCGTAAGTGCAAAAAATGCACCCAAAAGAGCCACCTGAGGGAAGTCTACATCTTTAAATAAAAAAACAAGCAAAGTGTACATTTATAGTACAAAATTCTCTTTTTAAAAAATTGCACAGTTTGTGTATAATATATATTCATAATCTCCATTTTAAACAAACTTTAAAGGCTCAGAAAGTAAACAAAAGTCACCAAATGAAAAATAAAAACATTTTTTCCCTAGAATTTAAAGCTGAGGAAACTTGAGACCCTGTTTTCATTTGTGTCCACCATAAATATACATATTTATATGCAAGTCTCTTTACATATAGTCTCTGTGCTAGTGTTTGACCAGACAATCAAAATTATTGCAAAGTAGTTAAGTTCTACTATAAAACATGGGGTGGGGGGGTCAGGGATAAAAGCTTCTTTCTGCTGAACGTTCCTTATTAAGTAATGCAAAAGAAAAACCCTGGGTTTCTTTACACCCCATTTGAATTTACTGGAATCCCTGCTTTCACAGAGGTTTCTGTTTCACAAATTGTGTGCAGTCAACATTCCCTTAGAACAAACAATCCAGAACTCCAGTTTTGCTTTTAGCGAAATCACACGTTTCCCTGACTTCTTTTTTTGTTTTTGTTTTTGAACTTTACACAGCAGCCCTGCTCAGATGTGGCGCTCAGCGTCGATACGGGTGGAAGCCCTGTACGTTGTGGTTCTGCCCTCTGCCGAACGCACTGGCGGCGGGCTGGGGGGCAGCGGCGGGCTGTGCTGTCGGGGCCCCATACGTGGCCGTGGGCTGGCTGGGGTCTGCGAAGCTGTGACCGAAGGCTGCCAGGTCCTGCCCGTACCCTGAGGAGGAGGAGAGACACAAGAATGTTAATGTCAACTCATCTCACTGAGTTCAGGGAGAAGCCTTACCACTTTAAATCGTTTATCATCTGCATAATTGTAATGTTAAGGAAAAATCCACCCTCATCCTTACACTTTTCAGTATCCTAATTGTTATTTTTGGTTGATTTAGTCAACAAGTGTGCTGTCAAAGTACTGTAGCTGTAAGTATTGTTACATCACATCAGAATGTCCCAAAATATTTGACTCTTGTCCCAGTATCAACTTTACAACCAGCCTCATGATTTTTTGCTTATTGTCATTGTAACGTTTAAATTTTGAATTGATCTATGTTTTCAGATAGACTGGGATCTGGAACAATTAAAGATATCTATATACTTTTATTATTTGTTTGTCTATGAAAGGCTCTAAGGTGCGTTCATGATAGGAGCTTTAGATATGAAGGAACCGTGACACCAAACTAAATGGACCAAGACAATGCGCATTTCCTAAGAGTTTAAAGGTTTCATGGTGGATTTTTACTCAAGATTGAAATACTATTTTCCTTCCATGAGCCCCTTATGATTAACAATTATAGATAAAAATGTCAATTAAATTTAATAATCATTTTTAAATGGGCTTCATTAAGGAAAACAATCTAGATTCTCTTGATGATCAGTGCAACACGCACAATGTTCTTCTATACAGACACTGGATGGCACTATCTCCCTGCGAACAGACAGGGGAGACAAAGTGACAGCCAGGGGAGGAAATTAATCTGCCTGAAAAAATGGCTGCTGCAGCCCAAAATTTAGCAGTTACAGTCCAAGCCAAAGGGCTTTTAGGATGGAAAAACAAATGAGTGGTTTGCTACCAAATGGCCAGTAGAATACGAAAACCAGTTGCCGCCAAATCTTTCCAGCATTCTGCTGGTGAATGGTAATTTTCCTGCCCTGGTAACATCCAGTTTGATTTCGAAATGTCTCCACTAAGTACTGGAGTGGGGAACCTGATAAATAACTCCAACAGAAATACAGTAAAATAGAAAGAAAGAAAGAAAGAAAGAAAGGGGGGGAAAAGTTCAAAAATACACATTTCTTTTGGGGTGCTCAAAGTGCAATAACAGGGAGTGATCCAACAGGACCACCAGAGAGAACAACCAGAGAGGAATTGGAAATGTACTGGCATCGTGTCCTCCTTTAAATCTTCTTTCCTTTCTCACCCCTTTAGCTACAATGTGGAGACAGTACATGGGGAAAAAAACAACGGGTGAATGGACTGCTGATGCATAGAGACAACTGAACCATGAACAAATTTTCTGACAATTAGATCATCCTTTTATTATCAGCAAAGCAATGCAGACAGAGAGAGTGGACAAAAAAAGAGGACATGGTTGGTCTTGGTATAGTAAAGCCACAGCCGCTGAGGGACAGGACATGCATTGAGCTCTGAATGTCACATTTTAATGTAATGCCATCTTAATGTCTTTCAAATCCACTGAGAAATTCGGCAGCTGTATTTTACTATACAAGAGTACACACCGTAATTTGTATGTACATGCAGAATGTACATGCAAAATACAAAATGAAAAGCAAAAGAGGAAAAGAACCAGGTTGCAGCTCTATAAATACTACAGTACTGAACAAATGCTACTTTTTGTGGTTGGAGAAGACAATGCTGGCACCTACCTGCACTATATCCTCCCTGCTCATCCTGACCATAACTGTGAGAAGGACGCGTTGGTCCGTAGGCAGAGGGGTCCTGAGGGTAGTTACCCAAGCCTATCAGGGAGATGAGGAGACCAGGTTGACTGAACCCAGATACTACTGGCCAACTACTTTACATAGTTTCCCCCTTACTGAGCTAACAGAGCAGTACATTTATACTCATTTACTGCGTCTGCACTATGCTTGGAGAGGTGACACTGCTCAGCTTCATCTGGAAGTCAAAACAAAATGGAGTGTGAGAGTGTGAGCTATCTGCTAGCACGCCTGACTCTTAAATCATGCCAGCCTGGTCTCATGAAATTTTGTGAAATGTGCATGATCTGCTAAGATGAAGGAATTATGTTTTCCAGCCAAGAAAATATTAGCAGAACAAAGCAGCTAGAAACAGGAACTAGAACAATCGTACAGCAGGTTTTCAATAGGTTGGAAATCTACCTGCCTGAAGTCAATTTTTACCTGACCCTATTCAAATTGTTCTATTTATTAGCTGTTAAAACAACAACAAAGACTTGAGGTAATTTGATCTGCTTTGCTCTCAAAAGTCTTTTCTTAAACATCCTTGAACGCCAACCAACTAAACTTTTTCTGAGGATAACTCAAATATATTTGTGTGTGCTCCAGCTCATAAACATACTTTTCTTGCGGGGGCCTGATCGATATTGTACATGTGCAACTCTCAACAGAGGTGAGAATGAGGCAAGATGGCTCACTCTTTTCCATCACCAGCACTAGAAAAAAAAACCCCAGTGTGTTTAATTTTTTATTCCCTCTTGCTAGTTTGGGCAAGTGATATGCTAGATATACTAACATAATGCCGCATTTTGCTCGGCCCGGTCAGGCAAGCTATCCTTATTGGTGAGCCCTGACCAGTGGCTTTACACAGGTTGTAAAATACGACTTACATATGGTTCATTGTTGCTGTGCATTTCTGGATGGATCTCCCATCTTCTAAGCTGCTACTGGGCTCCATTACTTTTTGCTTGATGTGACAATCAACTTGAAATAAACTTGAAACTTGTTTTATCTTTACGTCATATTACATTATTGTTTTGTGTACTCTAGTTATACAGTGCAATGTATGCATTGATTGTGTTTTTGTTTTTTTAAAGTTTAGGTTACTTGAGTAACTGCAGGTCAAAGTAACTTGATATCAGCAAGAGTGCTAAGAGGACTTTGCTTCATAGGTCATTCAAAGAGTTTAAAACATCCATAAGTTGCCAAAAAGCTCCTGTGAACTACATTAACTTTATTGTGTAGAAGAAATCAAATCCAGAAGTCCAACATGGGCTTAACTCACTTTTGTTCATGAAATATATGTTGCTCTTTAATTCAGTTCTCACAATTCACAACTGATTGCATCACAGACAAAAGGTCAACAAAATGTTAATGTGATGAATAACCTGTGAATTGAGTTTTTCATTGTTCTGTACTAACAGTTAACTTTAAAGTGACTGCTGGGAAGGTGTGAATCATTAAAAATATATAGTGTGCACGAGAAAATGTTTGGCATTGAATTAAACATGCAAAACCACTGGTTTGACCATGAACAAAATTGTTTTTAAACTAAGCCCAGCTAAACTTTAACTGAAACTAAACTTGCTTTGTCTAAACTCAACCATTTACTAACCTGACATGGTTTAAAATGTCCAGTTCCTGCTACTGTCACAGTATAGGTGCATGATTTGTGTCAACATCATCAGCGTTTCTGATTTTCTGCTCATTTCACAAAAACATTCCAAGACTGTGTCGTTACTACTGACTTGGACTACTGGACTCAGTGCCTGAACAGGCAGCGGACACTAAATGCAAAAGCTGGATGGAAGATAAGCACAAGCAGGAAACACTGAACAAGATGAGCACCTGTCTTGACTGACAGCGATCACAGGGCTGAATTTAAATGTGGACCCAGCAGTGTGATGCAGTTGTAAGCCAAGTCAGAAGAAAAATAACCAGCCAGCCAACAAAACTGAATGTAGCTTCTAAATGAACATCTGACTCTTATCTGATAGTGTGCTTATGTGACTGAAAGGCAGAGTGTTCAATAAAGACTGGGCTTGTTCCTTTTCATGGATGCTGGTTAGTTTTCACAGCATCCGTCTCCATTTTGCTTCAGAGCTGAAAACCTCCAGCTTCAATCCTGCAGGAGTATGCAGTATGTCACAGGAGAATCTACATCCTAAATGTTTTGAATCACAAAACCTTATCAAAGACATGTCTTTTTCTAAATAGACATTAGGGTGGCTTAATGAAATGTCTTTTTTTGCTTTAAATCCATACAAGTTGACAAAAATCCGAGTGGGCAAAGTCCAAAGATAATGTTAAACTAGACCAACAGACTAGCTCTAAGACCACAAAGACACCCTCCAGAAAAAAACAACCTACAGACACATTATCCCAAAACTCTAGCTAATACCTACATGTTTTTAAAAGGCAGAGGGGCAAAGTTCACATTTTGCAGACAAGCATGCAAAGCTACAGAGTAATAAATTGATGGACATGTAGAATATTTTTTGATAGGTAGCTTGGCAGGTTGAACATGCCTAATTCCAGAAATAGGATTTCTTGGGCATAATAGTTTCATGCTGGTACTCTTCTACGGCGATCGTGCCAAGACCAGGAAAAGAAGCCAGCACAGTCATCAACTGGGAGGAAGAGGAGGAGGGAGCAATCAAAGGTAGGTATATCTGAACCAAATGTCTAGTACAGTCCACCAGGTGAAGGTTGCACTCCCTTGAAAATCAAAATAAAATAAAAATGCAAAACAGGGAAAAAAAAAAAAAAAAACATTGCAAGGCAGGATGATCTAATTCAAACCTACCAAGACCTACCAATCTTTTTCCAAATCCACAGCCCAGCTGGAAAAACTTGTCAGAAATGACTGCTGAAGACTCCTGGATATGGTGAAACAGCAGCATCTTCACGGCAGAGCCAGAGGGGTTCATGTATGCAAAAAGCATGTATGCATGTGGAGCTGTTCAAGCTAAATGGTACCAAGAGCAAGCTCCTGCTTGTCTAAGGGTTGTAGAAATGCACTTATATGAGGTGTAGTTGCATCCAATAAAATATCCAGGGAGATGGTCAGGGCCGGGGGGTGAGTAAAATAGTGAATGGGAGAGAAAAGGGCAGCAAACTGCTTAATGCACAATGCTTTTCTTACCATACTGGCTATAAGGGAAGTCAGGCTGCCCAGTGGGAGCTTTGCTCAAGTCCTGAGTTGGTGTGGTGGCGGGGGCAAAGCCCAGAGGTGCAGTTCCTGGAGTGGTGGGAGGAGGAGGAACCTGTGGAGCATACTGGTCTGCTTGGGGTGTGCCAAAACTGTAACCTGTTGGAAATTAATACAGTCATTTTTAGGATTTCCCCCCCAAATATAATTTACTAGTGGTGCAGTATCACATATGGTTTACAACACACAGGTACAAACGCCTTAGATCAGTCCCCGTGTAAAACACAAAAGTCTTTGACTTCAGTCTTCAGTCATATTTTGAACAACGTACCATGTCATAAAAAAAACACTTCTAGTCAAGGGATTAATCTATTTCTCCTCATCATTTTGGGCTGTAAGACTACAAGCTGCACGTCCACATGTCTTTGAAATATCAGCTGCCAGATCAGATTGGGACCACTCTGCCACCACACTTGTCACTGACGGTTTTGGGCTTTATTCCAGTGGTTTTTCTAGTATTTTTCTTGCAGTTGTCATTTTTACTAGCTGGAAGCTAATAATCTCCTCACAGTCTCTTTCAGGCAACATTTCATGAAATGCTGGCTCTCTGAGTCACGCTGTTCATCTCTGATAAGGTGGAGGTTCCTCCCTGACTACAGTAATACCAAAGCTGCCTGGAAAACCTGACATAGATTAAATCATTTTTGTTTAGAAAAAACGCACCTACAGGAGTCAGGAGCTTAAAGAAATACTGATTTGATAACTACTAAAGGAAACTTCTAGGGATAAAAACACTTTTTTGGTAAAGGGAATTTCAATTTGTCAAAGATCAATATCAGTTTTCATAAACTCCTTATCTCCACCTAATTCATATTGTTATCCTATACATATTATACTACATTACCTGTAAGCACATTGTAGTGATGTCATGACAACTCTCATAATGTCTCATAATGAGTGAGCGGTAATAAGTATTACTGACCAAACTGAGGTGCTGTGCTGTAGCCCTGCTGAGGGTAGCCCTGAGGTGCAGCGAAGCCGCCTGCCGGGGTCGTGACCAGGAATGCGTTAAAAGGTGATGGAGGTTGTGTGGGGGTTCCACGACCTGCTGACAATGGAGGCCCATACCCGCCTGCTCCAACACAGAACAGATCTATTTTATAGAAATGTTTTGACATAAATATCTGCACGCATTTTCTGTACACCTATAATAACACTTTATATAAGGGAACTACGGCTGTAAAATTAATCAAACTTTAATTGAAATTGCAGTATGGCTAAGTGAAGCTGCAATCTTTTGACAGAGGTCAAATGTGTGACAGAACAGCTTCATAATGAAGTACTGTAATGCAATATGGACGTATTTAAGATTATTAACAAGACAGTGTCATTAACTTTAACCATAACTCCAACCCATGTCATGTTACAAAAGCCAGATGTTAGCAGGTGTTAGTGGGTTTTTTATTGAGTGTGAAATATTCCCCCATAACCTCCTAATCACTGCTTATTGACAGTATGTCACGTTTTTGTACATGAATTGTGATCTTAATATGATTTGCTGAGTTAGCCTTATGTGGTAGTACCACAGTAATTACTAATAAACAGCCTGTTGCCACTAATATGCATGCTTTTGAGCAAACAGTCAATGTTAATATGTGTGCCCTAATATAAAGTGTTACCAATAGCAATAACAATCACAAATAACAATAATGATGAAAACAGTGAACAAATGAATTTAATCTGATCTGCATTAACATGAATGTCATCATCTTATTGAACAGCTAAACATCTGACATAAGGTGGATGAATACATTTTGCAGAACATAATCTGAAGCTGAATGAAACTGAGTGAGCAGCACATAGCCGACGCTGCAGTGAGAGTTGCAGGTCGACCCGGAGGTGGTGCTATGAAACCAAGCCTGACCAATAGCAGAGGGAGGCTGGAATCTATTCAAGGCTGCCATCTGTCTCAAGCAGCAAATTATCAGCAGCCTCAGCCATTATGAATCAGTGATAACACGTGCTGTTAACTGTCATCAGCTTATTGGCCACACAGACTGCAGGCCCATTTCTGTGACACAAGCTCTTCAAGATAAGCACATGATCACATGGCAAAGACACAAAATCTATCCGCAATTTGATCAACTCACAGTTATGCAACAACATACAAAAAAACCAACTAATTCACTAAAATGGAAAGACAGGATCTTTTCTGTGTTGTCAAGTGGAGGTCAAACACCTACCTATGGGTTGGCCGGTAGTCGACACCCACACTCCTTCAGGAAGACAAAAAAAAAAAAAACTTTAGACTGTTGCCTAAAAATGTTATATGTTCACAGAATCCAGTGTAAAATTCAATGGCAGTGCAAGCAGTGACCTACATGCACAAGGTTAATGTCAAAGCGGAGGGTTTAACACATTTAAACAGTTACTACTACATTTTTGTCTGAACAGCGAGCCTCCCTCGCTCAGCTCTGGGACGTGTTCCCACTCACCCTGGGGCCCGTAAGGCTGTTGCCAGCCCTGGGCAGGCTGTGTTGTCCAACCATTAGCTGCACTCAAGATGCCCCTGGGTGCCCACTGGCCAGGGCCAAGCTGACCAGGAGCTTTGCTGTCACGAGGTTCAGCCTTCTTCACTTCCACCTGGACAAAGGGACAAGGAGGGCACATTTGGCAACACCAGTATAAAGTCCACAAAGTCCCTCACCTAGACAGACCTGTCCTACCACTGATTATGTATGTACTGACTGGGCAAGTTTGAAATCTTTCACTTTATGTTTATCAGAATAATAAGGGGCGACTATGTAAATTAATATTACTGTGTAGCCAGGAGAGCTGTACAGCTATGTGTCTCAGGTACTAATCATCAAGCGAGAATTTCACAGTGGTAAGTAAATGATACAAAATTTTCTGAAACCATCTCCAGATCACAGCCTCTTCAAATGTACCTGAGAAACATAGATTTCTTTCTTTCCTCGAATGAACTGCCCTATATAATGTATGATAAAGACATCTAATGGAAGGTCATGACTTACCTGTCTCCGGCTAACGCTTATAAAGAATCTCATTTATATTGTATTTGGAATAAGTTTTAGGGGGTAAACGGATGTAGAGAGAAATTTGTATCTGAGTTCTAACAGAATATATAAAAGGTAAACATGCAGATAATACAAATAAACAGTCTTTTCAGTCAATCTATAATTGAATCTTCATACTGTGTCAAAGGTGAAACAAAATATTTCTATGGAGTGCAAGTGGCTGATACACTTTGACCCCACGATAATGTCAAGTTGCTGCTGGACGAAATTGTCTTTCTACAACAAAACCTCATACCTAAAAATGGTGACCTCGAGTTTCTTTTTTATAATTAAATTATAATAATGAAGTACACTAGTCTGCCTTACGCTGCCGATTCTTAAACACTCAGAAATTGACTTTATCCAACCATTACAGTGCTTAAATTTGACTTTCATATACAGTTAACATCCATCCCAGTAATAGCTCAATGCCTTGGGCCAAATTGCCCCAATAACAGAACTTTCCTTCCTGTAACTGGGCAAAGCTACCAGCAGTTAACCAGAGCAAAGAAACAGGCTGAGACTAAGGGGGAGCCAACCAGAAATAGACTGAGGGGTTGAGTTATTGGGGTCACCTTGCAGGAGGAAAACGAATCACAAATTCCTCCCAGCCTTAAGGTGTTGCCACCTTCCCCAGCCTCCCCTCTTCCTTCTCTGTCGACCTAATTACATGCACATGTTTCCGGCAGTGGCCCCGCCGCCGCCAGCAGCTACCTGAGCACTTTCTCCCGTGGGCATCACAGCTACGAGTGATGGATACCATGACTTCTGTACAGTCCCCAACAGCAGAACTGGGATTTGTTCCACAGTTTGATGTGCTCCAATTTCTAATTTTGTAACTCATATCTCCCAACCTCCCTCAAGTCCCACGGTAAGGTAATGTCAAGTCAAGAACAATAGATTAAGTCGAGCCTTGATTCCTGCTGGAAACCAGGGCAAAGTCAAGGGGGGTGTGCACCTCTGGAGAGTATACAGGTAGGGCTGAATCATTTACCAAGGAAATTGGGAATCAGATAATCTTTTTAATTTAATAATCGGAGAGAGTTTAATAGACACTCTATAATATTGATTTGCATGATCAGCTTAAATCTGGTTCAAAAGAGGTTTGTCTTCGGGGGAAATATTGATTGGCACTCAAGAAAATAACATGTTTTAATTAATGGTTTCATTAGAATAAACAAACAAGAGTCTCCCAGGGACTTGGGCGGTTTAAGGTACTGAACACAAGCCACAATGTGCCTGGTTCAACTCTAGCCAGGAAGCTTTGTCACATGTCATTCACTGTTTCTCTACTGTCTATTTTTAAAGCAATAAAAAAAAAAAATCTTGAACTGACTGAACAACAAGATTCATACCAACAATTACCACTTGTCAGCAAAACTGGATGCTAAATCAAAGCCACAATACACACAAAAGGTCTTCTTAGTGTCGAGTGTCTCATACTGATGTTCAAATATTTAAAACACTTCAGCAGCCATGTAAAGATCAAGGCTAGAAACAAGATACGTGTGATCATATGATATGACTGAGTGTCTGACTTTGATCATTCTCTTACGCCCACAAATCATTAGTGTTAGCACGAAGGGGCAGAAAGGACATGTCTCTCTTCTGGTATCTCTATAGAGTGGTTTAAAAGCTGCTAATTACAAAGTGTCTACTGGGGAAAAGGGGGGATGTTCAATAAATGAGGGCTTTAAAAGTGCATTTAATGAGTCAGGAGCAAACCTCGCCAGATATGTACCAAGTGGTACTTTATTTTACTAAAAATGTTTTAATGGTTTGTTTCACTCAGCTGAGATGCCAGGTGGGTGGTGTTTGCCACATGCAACAAAACAATAGAAGGAATGCCAGAAGGTTAGGAGGTGTGCTTGAAAATACAACACCACAGTGAATTTATTGTTTTTTCCCCGGATGGACAGCTTACCTGACACTATCTGAATTGTCTTTGTGCAGTAAACCGCATCCATCTGGTACACACACTGAGATAAAACAAACACTAAGAAGTGACATGCAAGTATTATTGTGAGACTCATGTCTTATCCTGAGCAGCATTTTTGAGAGAGCTGCCATTTGTTATTTAGAGAACTGACAGACACAGTATGGAGATTCTTCAACTGAGGTCACTGAGTTGAGCTTTTTCTTTAACTTTTCAAAAAGAAAAAAGAAAACATGTTGACGTGTAAGTGACCTGCCAACAAAATATCAGAAAACAAAAGAAAGAGAACTGATTGGACCAGTCCTTTAGGTGCTTTATATTCGTGAAATTCTTTGAGCTTTGAAGTCTTAACGTCGTCTTTTTTTCTGCTTCTCAAAAGTCATAATATAATGTAACTTTAATAATTTAGGTGCAATCTAATACATCCTAAAGGAGTGGTCAGTTTAAACAAAGCCTTGGGCGACAATAAAATGTAAATATAACAGCATTTGTGAAGGATTAGCCAAAGCAATAAGTTTAAGTATAGTACATGTTTAGAGCAAATAATAAAGATGAGTAAAGTAATTTCGTGGCCTGGTCATTTTATGGCGTGAAAAGCTAACTTCATGCTTTATGATGCTGATCACTAATGGCAAACCCATGTAAAATGAGTCCTGAGTATAAAACAGCAGCATCATATCATAATTCTGACTCTGTCGCCCAAGCCTCTGTTTGATCTTAAGGGTAAAATAAAACTACAACTACACACTTTTTTGCCCATGATGTCGTGAAAATGCATGTTGACAGCCTGGTCCACTGATTGTTCGGCCTCGAAAGTAATAAATCCAAAACCTAGCCAACGACCAAGAGTGAATCAAGGTAGCAGGGGGGGTTGTGACAACACAAGATGAAGAACAGTATTGGGCTTCAGCAGAGTGAGGATCCGTCAAGACTGAGCAAGAGGCTCCTGGGGTTCGGATGATGTCGCAGACTTGCAGAACAACACAAATCCAAGACTAATGCCTGGGGATTGAAGGGAACTTTTCTCTTTACTGTGCAGTGAAAAATGTTGTGAAGATAACAACAAAAGACTGCTTAACTGCTAAACATAAAGACTGATGAGTGAAGCATTTGAGTTAGTGTGAACTGTCACATGAAAAGGTCAATAAAGTCCACCTTCCACCCTCTAACACTGATAGATGCCAATTGAACCAATACCACATTTTGTTACTTCATGCCGTTTCATCCAAACCCCACCTTGATCTGTCCCTTGGTATATTGCTGTGGAGCACACACTCGCAGCAGCCATTGTTAATGCATCACAAAAATATGGAGAAACACAAACTGTAGAATGCCTAAAGCTTTCTCCGAGCTTTCCCAAATTGAGTATTTTACTTTTGAGTCAGCCAGGATAAGCCTAAAATGGACAATTAAAATATTTCTCACAATGGTAACACAAAGATATAGGCCAAAACTGGTTTCCCAAAGTGGCGAGTTGCTGATTTGATCAAGAATTTTAATGGGAGATAAACAAAGTTCATCAACAGGAATGCAAACTTTGTGGTCCAATGTTTTGGCTGCACAGTTAACTTATCTGACTATCTGGAACAGAATTTTTGAGAGCGTTAGCAGACTGCAGCGCGCTGCAGTGATCTACTTTCAATTTGATTAAGTTTCCGCTGTGGCAGAATTGGGTTGTGCGCACAACTCTACTTGGGGACCTAACCTGAATCCAATTAAACATCCTGCGAGACAACTGAGATTTTAGAGACCTCTAGTATCATGCCAACCATTCCCAAGACTCATGATCTATTGCTATTAATAACATCTGTCAATGACCCGTCCTTAATCTAATTTTAAAACTAAGATGACACATTAAAGAGTTTGACATATCATGGTTTTAATGATTTGAGGTAACCAGATTTGTTACCTCAAATCAGTCAGAAACTACTAACTGAACCAATTTTTAAATGTTAGATGACAAGAAAATAAAACTTATTGTGGACTTCCTTTATCTGATACTGATAGACATAAGACTGAGATAACTTATAGACCTGTAACAACTACCTGATAATTGATTAGTTCACACAATTCTGATAATCAAGTCAATTTTGACGAAATATCAAGACCATTTTTATCTCTTATAAAGAAGACACTTGAGATATCATGATTAATAAGTCAAATGACTGAGACTGTTTGAACTCTTTAATTCTATTGTCTCTTATTTCTTTTACATGTTTTAAAATCAATTTTCAGTCATTGCTTCTTATCTTTATTCTTCTATCAAAAAAGACACATTTCCTTCAGCTGTTTAACTCCATACTTTCCCAGTTGTGTGGCTGTCTTTTCTAATTTTTTGTTCTCTGTTTTGCTTGTTGCCTGAGGCTGACATGAGCCAGGGGTTGGGGTTCCAACAAAAAAAGGGAGCATTGAACATCTGCTTTTATGTATTTTATTCATTTTTCGTGAATGTACAATTTGAGTTGATGCTTAATAAAAACATTTTGGAGAAAGAAAAGCTTCCCCATGTGTGCTTAGAATTTTCCACTGAGTATTATTTTGAGATTTGCTTATATCTTATATTACTTACACCAAAAATGTGTTCTAAAACGAGCATTTGATTTAAAGGTCTGTGATTTTGTGACATGCCTGATTCTGAGATATTGGTGTGATATTTTTCATGATATGGTATTATAACCCTTTACTAAATCTCATAAATTTAAATAATAACAATCATTCAGAGGATGTGAGTCAACATCAGCCTTTGATTTAGAATAAACTTCCGTTGCTTAACAAACGCTCAAATAACCAGGAGAAAATTCCTCTAATTAGAGAAATATCACAGTATGATGTAACTTTGCATACACCCCATTCTGACCATGTAAAAAATTTGGGTTCTTTTACATTTGGCCTGTACCTCTGTGCTACCAGTCAATGCACAGTAACCTAAAGGAGAAAAGACAAATCTTAAGAGACACCGTTAATCACATTCAAACCATTCACAAGGAGAAGGGGGACAGAAGAAAGAAAAATAGAAAGGGCTTACTTACAAAAATACTTAACTTTCTACATATGGGAAAACACAAACTATGCCATTTAAGATACATGTATCAATTACGTCTAAATCAAGGTAAAGAAAACTTATTCCAATGTTGAAAGTCTAATGGTTTTAGTAAAAGAAACTGTTTACACCATCAAAGATTATGTAATGGTTGTTACTGGTATATAAGATCATGTTAAATTCCAATGACAAACTATTCTGGGTTTCTCCCAATAGAGAATGAATGGGGGGATTGAAGGGAGTGCAGTAATACATATTGTAGGTCAGTGGCTGCTACATCTTTACTATGTAGGACAAATGCAGATGAAACAGCTGTGACTGTAACTCAGCGGGCAGAGTCTGACACCAACACTGCCGGTGGCATGGGGTCTGATTCCCAGTGAGGCCACCCGTGCTAAAAGTGTCGGCACATGTCCTAAACTTATGATACATTTATGATTAAATTGATAAACTTTCCGAAGATTTCTGGGTCTGTCACTTCTTCTTTTATATAGGTTAGAGAGACCTTTGAAATAGCAAAGTAAAAAGCTTCTATTGTTCGAATGATAACAATGTAATTTCGACTTCAGCCTTTGGGCTGAAACCAGCCTCTTTGAAGGACAAATCCTCCCTTAGATACTCAAACTGTGCTCAATGTGCCAGTTGCATGTGGTGATAAAGTACTGTGTTTTTTGGAGCACCTACTTTCCTGAAACCTGCCTTCTCTCCTTCAGTAAGTGATTTCTTTCACCTTCACCAACACCTGCTAACAACCTGCCAATTAGACATTCATTAACCATTTACATTTATTAAGCTGAAGTGGAGCATTTATTAAGTTCCGACGAGCAATTACATTTCTAAATGTAATACATATATATAACTTCTGTTTTTTTTGTTTGTTTGTTTGTTTTTTTACTTATTGTTATTTCTTATTGTCTTCTCTATACTTCTCCTTTAATAATCTCTCTGTGGTATGATATTTCTGTTCTAGAAGGAGCAACTGTAATGTACAATTTTCCCATTTGGCGCTAATTAAGTATTTCTGATTCTGATTTCTGATTCTTTAGTGGAGATATCTAATAGTAGAGAAATTTTCTTAGGTGTCACACTCCTCAAAGTATGACATATATTATAACTATATTGCATGCAGCTATATTGCATGAACAGTGAACTTCTCCTTTAGCACAACAGATGATCGTGGTTTTAAACCTAAACATTCTTCACAGATCCTAAAAACAAATCCGAACGCTTCACTGAGCTGCTTGAATGAGACAGATATTCCTCAGAGTTTCAGAACATTTATGAGGGCCCTCTGTGCGCCATTAGCTATGCTAATTAATTTTACTGTAGTAAACACAATCACCCCAACTACTCATGTAGTCTCAAGTCTTGTGGATGAACATTTTTTACTATTTACACATGAAAGACGACCTTGTGAGGTCGAAACCAGTCGGTGTTTAAACCAATATTTTCAACTAAAAGCTTTCAAGATAGCTTCTCTCCTTGCTCTGTCTGACAACAGTATTTTTTTTTTAGTAGAAATTTGTCCGTGGAACAGACTCACATTTTCACACAAGGTCATGTCATGAAGGACACTGCATCAGTCCAAACCAGAATCTGTGATTTATAAAACCTTTTGCGGCTGTGACAAAGGCTCAGACGTGATTTCAAGGTGCCATCTGCAGCTGTATTATGTGGATTATGTGCCAGCCCAGGACACATTTATAACCATCAGATAAAGTGAAGGCACCGCCTCAATGTCTGTTGAAGTATTTAATGTATTTAACAGGAAATAAGTGCATTTCACGTCACACTGAGCTTTTCATTTCACCTCTAGAAATGTCAAGTTATACTGTATCTACCATTTTGTGTACGCTCCAGTGACTTGGTATGAGGTTTTATTCAAAATGCTTATGTGTTTGATTGTGTGAATTTATAACACATAAAATTCATGGCATAGGAGACAGTGTTTAAATTTAATTGAATTTCTGGGATTGAATGGGCTTTTTCTCTTTGGGCCAGAATAGTTTGTCATGAGATTTAAGATGGTAAGGTATGGAGAGGGGAGAGAAAAAACGGGATCAGCTTTTACCTCGGGGCCTCTGCTTCTCCGCATCATAGATCATTACCACCTCTGTGACCTTGAATGGGACAAAGGGAAACAGTGGCTCCATTTAGAAAACCAGACAGGGTCCGTTCTTAGTCTAATTAAATATTCTGCCTCAATTTGGACAAACAATTAATTATCCAATCCCATCCCACTATATATATATTCATTTATTTTTTATATTGTAATATTGACCCTGCTCAATGTCACATCCATTCAAGCAGTCTTAATGACGACATGTACTGACTTGCATTATGCACATGGCAATACTCACCACTCCGAATCTATTGAAATAGTCCCTGAGTTCAGGCTCGCCGCAGTTATGGGGGATTCCACCTACAAATATCTTCTTTGATTTATTGCTATCAGCTTTGCTGCCCTTCTGAAAGAAAACAGGGAGTGTATATGGATTTAAATGTCTATTAAAGGATCACTCTGGGAAGGGGCCAGTTAGCCATCATCTATTCAGACAGTGCAGAAGAAATTAGGTTCTCCTCTTGCCCTGGGGTATAATTCTTAACATGTCATGTCAATGCAAACACTAGTCTCCACAGATCAGAGAGCACGGCTTCCTCCACTTTACTCTCCACCACTAAGCATTTCAACCATAGCTGTGCGCTGCACTCATGCTGTAAAGGCTAGAGGCTGCTTACAACAACAATGATATTTTACAATTACATCTTCTGCTTTGTTAGTGAAACATTGCATGAAAGGAGCACCAGTAGAAGGAAAAAGGAGCCTCATTTATAAAAGCTTCTGACTTACAATCTATGCTTGCATCCAAAATGACTAGAATAGATCTACAGCGGCTTGATAGCATTGTTGATCGACCCACAAATTACCCAAGTTGGTGCAGAGATTTCTGCCTTTCAAAAAGAAAATCACTGCTGAAAGCAATTTTCTGACCCACACCAGCCTACTCCTCTTTAAGCCTACTCGTATTTTCTCAGGTTTATTCAATGAGGGAGGACGTTATAAGAACATCTTTCAGCTGAGATGGCATGAACATTCATCTACAGTTCTACATTCAAACAAGGTCATGCAATCATTTTGAACATAAGTCCAATATTTAGGCCCATGACCTATTACTATATCATTTCTGATACATTTGTGTAAATATGACTTTATGGTGTGCCAGTCCCAGACAAGTGTAAGCTGTGCCAGATATCTGCTGATATTGATGATCACAAATAGAGGTCAATGCAAGTCATTCTTCAATGCTCATGTAATTAAGTAAAAACCCCAAACAAATGTCTAGCATTCTCAAATGTATGATACTGTATACTGTAATAATTTTCAAAGGGGAAAAAATAAATGAAAATGAAATTTAGGTCAAAGTCAGAGTTTTTATACATGAGGCTCAAGGCCCTTGAAAAACTAGAGTCCAGTCTTATTCCAGCAGAAACGCCTAGCCTAGCCTCCCCGGTAGAAATCAGATTCCTCTTACCCAGCCCTCCTTGGTTCGAGACTTTTCAGGTTGCATTCCTCTGGGAGTGCATGGCTTCGGGTCAATCTGACAGCAGAGAGAGAGAAAACGTTTGACATTAGCCCCAAATAAAGACACCTTGAAATGTTCTTCTTCACTGAATCATTACAGTATATTGGCTTGCCTTGTACAACAGTGCAACATATGTGCTACTGACACCAGTTAATTTAAATATATCGCCAATAAAATGTTATGCCCTTTTCTGCTTCCGTCAACAGAACAAAGGAGGCAATATGTCATTTATGGAAAGCTGTGTGCATGGGACTAGATTAACAGCGGTTTCTTTTCAGCCATCTCAAAGAAATCCAAGTTTAACTGCCACTTTGTCTAATTTGGCTTTAAACAGGTAAGTCTTGTTGGGCAAAAAAATATGCCAGTCTTTCCTCAATGCATCATCTGTGCTAATGTCTACAGGCAGGAACAATCCTAAAGCAAAACTGTACTTCTCCTTGAATAACTTCTAACTACTTTAGATGATGAAATACAGGATGAGGCTTTCACATTGCTCACACAAAGCACAGACTGATTACTCCAGTTGATTTCACTATCGGCACCTTTGATTCATATACTCACATTTCTTCCATCAAGATTATGCGGCTTTGTCTCCAGCACTGTCCGTACACAATTAGGGTCTTTGAATTTGACAAAGCCGAAGCCTCGCGACTGATTTGTAGTTTTGTCCTTCATGATGACACAATCTACTACTTCCCCATACTGTGAGAAGTAGTTTCTCAGTGTCTCTGAGAAGAGAAAGAAATTACATAACAGCACTGCTTCATAACAATAAGCACAGACACATACAACAATATTATGAATGTGAAATTACAACTGAGATAAAATCAGCCAAGTTTTCCTCCTGAACACAAAGAAGTGATTTATAGAGCTCATGCCTTTTTGGTGATAAATGATGCTAAGAAAATATCTTCAGCACTTCAACCTGCACTAAAACTGGGACCAAAACAGGTGTGGCGAAAAAACAAGAATACAAGCACCGCTCCATTAAATCACACAGGGAGCACTACAAGTTATTCAGTGACCTTGATTTTGTCATATGGCAGAGTGCTGGAATTTGTACTAATGTCACACAAACCACAGTACAGTCACATTCAAGTCACACACTCCAAAAAGAGCAAACCGAGTACTGACCAACTGCCATGTTACACAGCATTAAATGTACACCCAACTACTGTAACGCCTGCACACGCCCACAGGCGCAAGGCGTGCAAGTTTGAACAAATGAGGAGAGTTATCGTAATTGCTTTTATAATTTCTGAGAAGCCCTGAGGCATAGCCAGGGAAACAGGCTGAGAGTTACGAAGCGCTGTGGTTCAGATACTAATGTTAACAGCGCTGTTAATACAGGCGAGCCCTTGTGCAAAGTTACACAATGGCCAACCAGCCAGTTAAGTGCTTCGAACAAACTAGACCATCTCTAGGCAATTCTGAGTTAGCGGACCATGTATACGCACAGCAGATGTAGAGTGTATAATGTAGACTCTGCCACCAGTGTGTACAGTGTGCAAGTGATCGTCAGTAATTATGACGTGTGAGAAAGGAGAATGTAGTAATGTGCAGTACAGCTGAGTTCACTGTTTTCTGCACTGTAAGATATTTCTCTGATTTAGCCCACATAAAGGGGCTCTGAGTAACAATTTGTAGCAATTACATGTATTAATCATGTATTAACTCTTTTTTTTATTGGGATTGTGTGAGTGCAGTGTCTGTATGAGCCTGTGGGCTATTTGTCCAAGTTGTTTAATGTTACTGGCCTGTTGGTTTCTTTCTAAAGGACTCGGGTTGATTTTTCGGGGACAGTCCAAAACATGTTGCTTTATGCACGTTCTCCAGTGCCTCATCTATGTGCCTCTCTCCGCTCAGCTAACAGACAGCCACAGTAGCTAGCGTTAGTTTAGAAATGGAGCCTGCTAATGTAAACCTAAACCAAGTGCCAGTTTCCAGCACAACACAGCAGTTCCACAGAGCCCCTTAATGTCATATCGTGATATCAATATTGTATCAGTACTATTATCGGATATAATCTCAATCTGTTACAGTGGTGTTGAAATGTCCACTATTAAACAAAATATATCAAAACAGCTTAACATGAGGGAAACAAACTAATTCAGGTTTTACTTATACAATACCTATGTTTTGGGGGCCATACAAAAACTTTAACACTTCAGTGAATACGAACACGTTAATCCATAAAGTTTTCATGCAACAAATCGAGACAGCTTCTTGATTCTAACTGAGTCTTAACACAGCATTTAATGAGACACTGCATTATATGAACAAAACAATAATTCAAATCAGACAACACCTGCTGACAGAATAAATACACAAAAACATCTCTTATGCAGGCACTTCATAGCTATGTTACATTTTGAATCGTCAGGAAACATTTAACACACCTTAATTCTAATTACTATATGACAATGGCAATTATCATATGCAAAAATTAATACAGTGATATCAATATCAAAGCAGCCGTCTAATACTTTAGATGACACATATATTTTTTGATACTGAACAGCTCCACTCTGTATTAGCTGGCTAAATATAACATGGTCATCTATGAAGAATAGTGTTGTAATGGTAAACTGTTTTCAAGGTATACAATAGCAATAAAATAGATAATTATCATACCGTGTGTATGTGCTTATATAAAGAATTGAATCTATGTGTTTATGCAATGAAAAAAGTCATATTTTAGGTTTATATTAGGTTTCATGTCTTTCGGGAAACAATTTTTTGAGTAATTATAACAATGCGCCTATAATAAAGACCTCTGTTTTCATCCAATTAAGGGTCAATGTATCTGATCATAGTAATTTAAGTAATTCTGTAATACTGTGTACCATGATACAATGACACCTTTTCTGGCAAAGCTTTTGGTACCATGAAAACTCACACCACTGCAAACCTAATACAGTTTATTCATCTTTGATTCAAACTCCAAACAAGACTCCCAACAAGCTACCACAACAAATCCCTGTAGCTGCATCTGTGTCACCAAGACAAATAACTGTTCATTAAAACCACTTGGCGCATAAAGTGATAGAGCCTTCACTGGATAACCAGTGTGACCTACCTTGTGTGGTGCTCCAGTCCAATCCACCCACAAAAAGTTTCCTGAAAAGAGTAGATAAATTACCACCAAGTCAGTCATTGGTCCTCACTTCGAATCATAGTAAATGATACACTGTTACACAAGCATCAAACACGGAAGACATGGTCAGACCCAAGGAAATGGTTTGCCTGTCGGGAGGACTCATAAGACCTCAACAGCCGACTTGATGAATAAGATTGAAGGCACAGTTTCGGAGGCATTACAGCGCTACAGCTGACTAAACAGCCAAGTACACAGATATTACACAACATGAGGCAATGCTGCTACCAAAGCTCCTGCAGCTTAGGGATATATACACACAGCTGCAGCTAAAAATGCCTGTGTTTAGTGTGACTCATGTTCATGCTCTGGTTCAGTCCTGGCTATGGATGTCACTTTGGTCCTCTAACACTAAATAGAAATGGCCTCGACAATAATGGTATTTTTATGAACCTTCTGCCACGTAAGTTACCCCTGGACACAGCCATAGCGTTTAGCAAGCTAACCAAACAGCCAGCTGACAAAACTGAGTCCAGATGCTGCAGCAGTCGCTCTTCACCACCACAATCAGCCCACATAACTGAAGCCCTGAGTATTTTACAGCCAGAGCGGAGCGGAGGAGAAGACAGGAGAGCGGCTGCTCGGCTGCCTGCATGCGGACCGGTGAACTCGGATGCTGGCTACAAAACTGGAAGTTTAACGGCAGTTCAAGTGACACTGACATCCAAACTAGCTTGAGAGATCATATATGTCTTCGAGACTGAATGTATGCAGCGGCTGTGACAGAAGTGGGGGCTTAGTCAATGCAGACGAGACGAGGATGCTCCATCCTCCAGCGGTGCCCGCTAAATGTCCTCGCATCGGCGAAGTCAAGAAGAGGAGACTTTCGCTTCGCTGGCAAGCGTTAGCTAAGCTAGCTCAGTTGCTTCGAGCTAACTGGAAACAGCACTGGAATAAGTAACTACACTTTCACGCATACCCGTGACAAGCTAAATGACAGCCCTCCAGAGAAACATGGCTCGTTTGCCCGTAAGCGATATCAGAGACAACTCGGCTACTTTGAAGAATACTTTCACTTTTTGGCCGTCTTACCTCAGGCTAGCGATCTCGCTAAGTTACTCCGGCTAGCTTAGCTTGCTAGCTAATGTTAGCTGTCAAATAACAGCTTGACAAGACAGCACGCTAACTATAAGTAATAACGCAATGAACAGTTTAATGCGTCTGCAGTAGAAGGCTTCATTAAATGCATCTTACCCGACTTCATCTCCGACTAAGTTGTTGTTCATTTCTGAGGCTAAGGCGGGGGACTGTAGGAGCTGTGACCGGCTTATTGCTTCAGTGCTGCCCCTCTCAGACTGAGAGCGGAGGAAGGTCACTCCGCTTTTTGGTTCAAACTGTTCTGCGCAATGACGACGCTGCAGGGGGCAGCGGCCTTTAAAGGAACATTACACCCAACCAGTCCGCACTCACTCAACATATTATTTTTATCTGGCCCACAGGGGCAGATAAATGCTTTACACCCGGAGGTCTTTTTGTTTCGAACTTAGCTCATCAAGCATTCCGCTAAGGAAATTGCTTTTACAAAGAAACATCACTCACAACAATAAATAAAGGCCAGTTAAAACATTATTAGTCTCACTGTGGGATGTTTACCGAAATCGTTATGTTATGTTATGTTATGTTATGTTATGTTATGTTATGTTATGTTTTATGTTATGTTATGTTATGTTATGTTATGTTATGTTATGTTTTATGTTATGTTATGTTATGTTATGTTATGTTATGTTATGTTATGTTATGTTATGTTATATATGTTGTTGTGTTATGTTTGTTGGTATGTTTGTTCTGTTAAATTTATGTTAGTTTTGTGATGTTATGTTCACTGTTATGTTATGTGTGTTATTTTTGTTATGAAGTTTTCAGTATGTTATGTTTGTTTATCATTTTTATTTATGTCTGTTTTTTGTTTTTTTTCTGTTTGGTATTTTGTGTTGCACCCAAGTACCCAAAACTCATACTTTTGTAAAAGTAAACATATTGTGCTACAATACCAAAAGCAAAATAAATAAAAGCAAAATATCATCCATACATTTAGGTATTGATTAAAAGTCTTACAGTAAGTTATCTGATATTAAACGTATGTAGGTATCAGATGTATTTTCTGGTAATCAATATATGTATGTATCAATACAATAAAAGTAAAATTATAAATATGTATATTTACAGATATGTATACACTGCATACAATGAGTCAACTGATTATCAAACATTATCAGATTAGATAATCGCCATTTTAAAGACAATCTGAATCAGTGTTTTGGTGTTTTTTTTTTCTTCTTTTTTTCTGATTGTCAATAAAATGACAGTTAAAAAAATAAACATCTGGCTCTGATGCAGCATGTAATCCTCAAAGTAACTAACTAAAGTCATCAAATGAACGTAATGCAGTAATCAAAGTAAAAAGTACAGTATTAACCATCAAAATGCAGTAGAGTGGATGTGTAAAGAAATATGTCGTGTCAGTGTACTTAGTTACACTCATCACTGCAACGAGCATCACAGCAGATAATATCACACGGTCTTCTAAATTTCCATGCATGTGCACAACAGATTTCATGCAAATCAGCCATTACTTCTCTGTTGCTGAAAGCGGGATTGAAATAATCACACAGCATCCACGCTTTGGCTGAGTTAATAACTCACCACACAAATGAAGTGACAAGCATTTAACAGTGACATTTAAATGATGAAATGCAAATTCAAGCAATACAGGTGACACGTAATGTAGTGTGATTAATAACACCTCTCAGGCACAATACCCGTTCATTTACTTTTAAAAATAGCCTGTGACAACATGAGCAACTGAAGTTTGAGTCTTCTGCACAATAAAAAGTGTTTAAACTGTGCTCATGTTCACAAACTGTAGATGCAGAATTTGTTTTACGTGCAGATAACTGATCTGAATATCCTTATCCTAATCTTTTCTCTTACTAATATTGTGGTTATCATTTGTTACTGCAATGTAACAGTAGCAGTTTTTCGAAAGTTTGATCACAAAAAACAAAATAGCCTTCTCTTTAAAAAACTTTACTGAAAACAATATTTTAGCACATTTAAACTTATAAAAATGTATACATGAACAAGAACCCTCTCTGATTCAGATTCGAAAACTTATATTGTGTGAGGAAAAAAAAAAACAGGCTGAGTGGAGTGCAGTCTGAGAGCACATTTTGTCAGTTTTTGAATAGTTTAACATCCTATCAT
Source organism: Acanthopagrus latus (assembly GCF_904848185.1). Classification (NCBI taxonomy): domain Eukaryota; kingdom Metazoa; phylum Chordata; class Actinopteri; order Spariformes; family Sparidae; genus Acanthopagrus; species Acanthopagrus latus. Next base: position 22,633,158 of record NC_051049.1, read on the forward strand.
AGAAGTTTTATTGAATCAACGCCTCGACACTTCCTGAGGCCTCGACAATACCTGCATTCAAGTCATGTCACATTAAGAGAAAAAATGTTCTGCCAGATGGGAAAAACCTTTTACATCAGCCCCTACTGATACTAAGAAGGAGCTGAGTATTTCTCACAGACTCACAATACTTTATCCAATATGGCATACACAGCCGGCTTGACTTACAAGACCTCTGAAAAGATACCTGGCCACAGAAATATAACTTGATTGAGTAAACTAGATCATCACATTCATATGTTGTCTCTCTGTCTCTGTGAATGTGTCATTTAAGGCATATGCAAAGTGAAATACATAGCAGACTTCATGCAGTTAATTAACAATAAAAATAGAGGTACACAGCTATCCATCTGGAGTTTTCCCCGAGCTTATACAGAGCTCCCAGTGGGGACCATAAATGTCAGAGTGAGACTCACCCTGTCATTCAGTGTGATGTTTGTGTCTGAAGGATGCTCTTGGTTCTCTTTATCTGTTTAATGTCATTTTTGGAGGACAAAATGAGGTCACGCGTCAGCACGTCCAGATTTATAACAGTCTCTCCACTGGGACCTGAGTCCATCAAATTATGATGTACGTCGGGAAAACGTCTTGATCGTGTTTGTCAGAGGACACTGGCTCGCCTGAACTGGTCGCTATATGTCAAAAAGGAGCAGAAGAAGGATGGTAATGTAGTGATGGTGCAAGTGCCTCATGTCCTCTGGACTATAAACTCTGGTAATGCTAGAATGGCTGTTGAGTTTTAATCAATTTATAAGCAGAACTGTCAAATTATGCTCAGCTACATTCAAACACAGTTACATTGTTAGAGACCATGTACAATATTCAGCATAAATGTCTTATGATCATTTCATATATTGTATCGTAAGCTTACTGCCAACGTTTATCTGCATCTTCAAGTTTTATTCCAATTGTTTAAACCCGTTCCCTAAAACTACGGCTCAATTTCAAGAACTCTAAACACAAAACTGTTAATAATCTTTGTCAAAAACTCCACAAATCTCTTGGAAAGTGAAGCTCTGCCCTCAGAACCATGTTCCCGCTTACAAAACAGATTTTTTTCTTCCTCCACCAGACTGAAAATACACAGCTATCACGTTAACGTCTCTTAACAGTGGTGTGATAAACATAAAACACTGCCTGTCTAAATGCTGTTTCCCTTCACTCCTTTTATACAATCTAGGGGTTTTGTGTTCCACAATAGGCTGCAATTTTGATTGTATTGTATTTCATACAATTGCAGACACAATCACTGTGTCAGAATGGGAGACAATACACATTTTTTTTCCATCCAAAGAGCATAAAATAGGCAACACTCACAACCCAGCTACCTAGCATCAAACTGTTCATTTAGAATTGACACTGCAGTACTGGTAGAGTTCAAATCAAAGTTACACAGATTTGATTAGAGATATTGGATTGCCTTCCTCTTCCTCCTCCTGTTGCTGCTCTCACTCTTCCTCTTCATGTCCATGCTCCCCCCCCCGACGGGTTATTGTCAAGTGTTAAGTTTTTTTAATTTAGTTTGAACAGCTGAGAAGTGAATGAGACCAGATGGTAAGTGGTATTTGAAAGCCAGCACTGTCGAGGTGAACAAAAGTGACTAAACAGTGAAATTTGTGCTTCAAGTTTAGCATAAATGTGATTTATAATTAACCATTTGAGTGAAAATAGTGGAACTGTGCTTGGAGCTTTGCAGTCTGATGTTTTTTGCACTTAGAGATACAGAGTTTTCTAATCACAAAGTCATATTTCACAATTATATTCAGATATAGATAAAGTATACAGTTCAATTCAGCTCCCATTCAACCTAGAGGCAAGACTAATGTCTGCATGGAAAGACAGTAATTAAATGTAATCTCATATCATCATCTGAAGCATTCGCCATAAAACCTAAAAGCCCACATTGCCATGAATTATTTCTCAAGCACCAAAGTTCCTTTCAATTTGAAAAAACAGCACCCTCTTCCTGTTGTGTGCTGCACGGCACTCCAGCACATTTCCCCTCGAATCTGAGCTTATATTACCACATCCCCTGGGGGACTATTACAAAATAAGAATTAGTAAAATGTCTGTTTGCCATCATCAGCATAGGTCAAACTGAGCTCACCAACCTGCTCCCCATGTGTGCAGCATATCTACTTGTCTCTGACAGTGTGAACATGGGTTACTACGGCAAGACTCGCCACACTATAGTCACTAACACTAACCCCTAACCTTACCACCATAAAAGTCCTATTAGGCCCTAGGTCCTATTACCCAAACACACACTTTCAGTTTCACTTTTAGTAACAGGTAAGTGGTAGTAACAATTTCACACCATTTTTGGCAATTAATATTTCAACAACTATGTACAAGAAGTCTGGACCAGATTATTATAAACTCAAAAAGCTTGATGGTAAAACTTGCAGAAGAAGTCTGAGAGGTCCCATATACAATGATTACATCTGGGAAAAGTCCTACTTTTGATTCTGATTCCTTATTTGGCTTAAGTGGTGCCCAAAACAACTTAGCTGCTGCAGGCATTATAATGAGAAGAAAAACCCAGCTGTAATCTTCTCAACATTACATGTAGTTAAAATCTGAACTTTCACACTTCACATGAAAGCAAGAAACTACATGTTCTACAAGCAGTCTCAGTCTTTATGAAGTTATGAACCACCACTGGTTTATTGAGATTTTCCTTCTTCGTTACGACAGTACATGATAAAATCCTGTAAGCTCCTCAAGTTGCTTATTTGGTAGGCGAGAAAGTTCCCCTCTACTTCTGACTCTAGAGGCCTTTAAGCTGCTGAACAGTCGCCTGATTACACTTACCTTCACTAATGTCCATCTCTATATTAAAACAGATTATTCGTTTTTTTTTGTTGGTGGATTTGCTGCAACCATCAAACCAATTCTTTGACATATTTTCATTATTTGAGTTTCCATCGAGGAGGCTCCATCCAGGGTTTCTAATCATGTGTGAAAAGTCTGTTTTTGCAAAAACAGAACATATGTTTGTTTTTTAATGCTAAAACAATGTCTGGAACCTGATGGACTATTAATCTCATAAATAACATGATGACATATTGCCATATTTAACTGTACGTATGTGCGTCCATGTGATCTCCTTAAAAAACAAAGTTGCTTTTCTTTATCAAAGACTTATACAACCAAACCTTTCACCCCAATTTTCTGTAACTTTACAGCTTTTTTTTTAAAATGATAACCATCTCATTTTGGGCCCAAAGTCATATTCTGGCAGAAATGATTTTGCTTCTTTGTGTTATTCTGTAGTTACAATCTGTTGAAATGTGAAGTGGAAAACACGAGAGAACTCTGAACTGTCTGATAATGAAAATTATCTAGCTGATTCGCTGAGGACTTGCTCTGCCCTTTGACTCTGACTGCTGGACGTTACCTTTCCTGTGGTTACACTCAAATCTCTGATGAAATAGGTCACGTAGGTTAACTAGTTCAACAACAAGATATGTGTGTGAGACAAGAAAGTAGTGTGATAAAGTGCACATAAGATCTGTGATATTGGTGGGGTAGGACTTTTGAAAAACAAAACCAGTCACCGACAAAATGACTTAGAAGTTGAATACTTGGAGGATAATTTGATGTCTATTTTAAAGCGAGTCCTTATGTCGTCTGTTTGCTCTCGACACATGCTCTCGCAGTTTAAAGTGGCACATCGTCTTCACTTCTCAGATGAAAAGCTTTCCAAGATTTTTCCTGATTTAGACCCTGATTCTAACGCATGTGAATGGAATAAAGTCTCTCTTACTCACACCTTCTGGACTTGTCCCTGACTGTCCACATATTGAACCCCTGGTTTTGAGACATAGTTATTTGGAATACCATATGAACCCTGTCCCTTTACAGGAGATCTTATGTAGTTTCTCCACTTACTCTCAGAGGCTCCACTGACAGGTCTATAACTTACGGCAACCATTATTATTATATATAGACAAGACTAAAATGGCGCTCTTTCCTCATAGCTAAGGGTCCAGTTGCAGTAAGCCTCATGTTGGTATCATTTGAATGCATTTTTTATTATTTACTTCTTTTTTGTACTTATTTATTTAAACAATAGTTCAAATTAAATGGTTTATCATTACTGTGTAGTTCATCTAAATCCGATTATTTGGATGGACATTACAAAGTTGCAATTAATGTTTATAAACCTATTGAACTGCTTATAGGTGCACTCCTGTATGTAGTTTTATGGAAGCCATTTTAATCAGAAGAGAAAGTTCTTTATTGACAGAGTTGTTCTGCCTAAACAAAATAAACACACAAACTCTCTTTGTTTTCATGATTGAACAAATAAACTGACCTTAAAGAACAACAGAGTTTCACACTGTTTTACTTTGTTTATATGTGGTGGACCCTGCCACCTCTCTAGCTTCAAACACTGTTCTGTTCTTTTAACTGCTTACTTATTGTTTTTTGTTTAATATAAAAGACACTGTTGTGCTGTTTATATCACTGCTTTACGGGTTTTTTAAAAATTATTTTCTATGCTCTGATAATCATCAAAAGATAAACAACTTCCACGGTTTTACCAATGTATAAAGAACAAGACCCTATTAAATGATGTATGACAATTAAAATGTTGGTCTTAATATGCTGTGTGACTATTCTGCAGTGATTTAACCATCATGTGACTTTGGAAAATGTTAATGTTAACCCAAATAGAGAAGGAAACCACAGCAAAGGCACGTTCAGCTCGGACCAGTTGATCTTGCTTTGAGTACCAGAGTGTCTTGACGGTGGTGTGAAGGGTGAGCAACAGCGTAATGTTTTGCAAGTCGTATCATGCATTAATACGACTGAAATCATTGGAAAGGATCCCAGTTGTCACTCCCATCTGCCCAAGTAGTTCTGCAATACCATACCAACATTAACTGAAGCGGGACATTTCCCAGAGCTAAATCTCATCAAAAACCTCCTGATGGGCTTTTTTGGAGTCTGTGACATGACAACGTTTGAGAACTGCAGAAAAAAAAGAGTAATGGTTTATTGTCTCCCATGTCAGAGTGCTGCAGTTGCTGCAGGAATGTGACCGTCTGTGGAAATCAGAATTACTCAAAGGCAATGCAAGTGAAGAGCCTCATGTAAGGGTGGTAGGTGGATAAAAACCTGCGTTTTGATGAGGACCCTCACCGAGGAGCTGGTCCCACTTAGCTTCATCTAATGGGACTGAAGTGGATGATGGGTAACCAGGGCAGAGGGGCTGTGAAGATGATCAGATGATCCCTTTTTGACTGTTGTTCTGTCTCATTGTACAGTGAATCATAAAACACAAAGGAAAAGACTAAATGACATTAAAAATAGAGAATTTATGGTTCATCAGAGGTTTGAGATCAGAGTGGTTCTTGTTTTTGAGGTCCATAAGCAAGATGTTTGACAACCTATTTAAAAAGCCAAATGAAATATGATCTTAAAGCTTCAGTTTCTGTTCAAAGCACCTCAAACTTTTAGTCCCAAAAGCACATTTTCAGGGAACTAAGGCTATGTTCACACTGCAGGAAAATCAGATTTCTCAAAACAGATCTGAAAGACGGAGTGTTCACACCATCATTGGTAATCTGTAATAACAAAATAGGCGTTTGTCATTGTGAAACGCAACACAGAAGGAAAGAGCCATCAACTCCCTCTCAAACAATTAGCTGTCAAGTCGCAGAGCAGACAGTATATTTCAGCATCTGTCCACAAACACAAAGATGTGATGTCCTCCATACTGCTCTGGCAGTAGCAGCATGGTTCTCCTCAGACGCTCTGATCACTCCCTGGACTCTTTGTTATTGTTTGTGTTGTGCTGAGAGTGCCACAAAAAACACTAAGAAATCTGGTAAGAGCAGCCAGAGCCTCCACACTGAGACTGTCCGTAGAAATCCAATTCATGGATTCATGGCAAATTCGTTTTTTGCTCTCAAGACGTCCTAAATCAATCTAGATATACAATAAAAGTGATTTAGGCTGGCAGACTGAACATAGTCTCAAAGGTTCCTTCAACCCATCATTATCATTATCATCATTACTGAAACCTAAACCGCTGTCTAATCACCCTCAAAGATTTGGCAAATTAGTTTGCTGATGATTGAAAAATGGATAGTGGTTTAAACCCATAATTTTTGGTGCAACTTCAGATTTTGTTAGACCAGCAGTCAGAAAGTTTACTTTCATAAAAAACTATAACTAATTGAAATCATTCATTTGGGAACGGATGGATGCTCGAAGACCGCAGCAACCTACAAACACCCGCTAACAGCCAACACTGAAAATGAGTATAGTGGCGCTGAGCTAGCAGTATAGTGGCACAGCGCCATTATTCCACCGTCTGGGGAGAACCCCGATTATGTTTTAAAACATTCTTTAATACCAATATCAAGTTAATGTTTCATTAGAAAACATTTTTTTAAGTAGGGTTAGGGTTAGGTGATTTTGATGACACTACACTGAATATTAGTATTATTGAATATTTCCCCCAATAGAAATTCCCCAAAATGATGGCATTTTTTTTCCAAACAAACAAATGTAGAACAACCAGCAGGGGACCATTGATGTGTGGGGTGATTTTGGTGACACTACACTGAATAATAGTGAAGTTATTGAATATTTTTTGTAGTGTCTCTTTCCGGTGTTGCACTTTGTAGACGGTCCCTGCGCCCTCGTCTCACAGACAGCTGACCAGAGAGACCAGAGTTAATGTCCAGCCCGGAGGAGCGCTCGTTTTGATGAAAATACAGCTATAGCTTGTCTACCTTACTACTGTAGGAGAGAGCCTCTGCCTGTGCTTTAACAATGTTTTCTTATGAGTTATTGATCCGGGAAGTTCGAATCTGTGAATATATTTCCAACTTTACCAAACTAAATCAGACCACAGTCCGTTACGTATCATATCAAAACTGGCTTGTGCTCTAGTGTCATTCTTCCGTTTTGAGATGCTGCTGCTGTTAGAGAGGCTCAGGCTTTCATGTGAGATAATTGATGTGATGATGAGAGTCCACCTGCGCCAACTGCAAACTCACTGAAGTTACTATGAGACTACTGTGCACTTGGGTGGCTGCAATTCAAGGTAAGACCACTACACTGCATGGTCGCTTTTTAAATGGAACTTGGACAGGGTGAGGGGCTCAAAGGTCACTGTGGCCATACAATGTTTTTTTTTTTCACGGGGCATCAAGGCCAAAGTGTGGGGCAACGGCAGCCGTGAAATTCCCACACTGGTGGTCAGTGTTAATTTGCTCAATAGCATTTTACATCCTGTTATGACTAAACTACTGCAAAATTCATCTGCAGTGCCTGTGGTCATCAAATTTATAGCAATCTTACCACTGCTCTTTTTATATAATGCCATCTTTCCCTGCAGGAACTTATAAGATCTGTACATATATGAAGAAATAGCACCTGCACCAGTCATTAAAAAAAAAGACAGCAGCAAAAAGAATGTCAGTCAAAACAGCTGTGGACTCAACAGGTGCGTTTAAAAGACAGTTGTGATGTGAAGTGTTGATTATGATCAGCATGTCAGAAGCATTTAGAGCAGTAATACAAAACATACTGTCTAATAAAGGCTTTTCTTAAGTCACACAAGCTGCTTTAACAATGTTACGCAATAGCAGCAAACATGAATGAGAACTGGTGCAGTGGTTAACTTAAGCTGTGGCTTCCAAACCACAGAGAGTAGCAACAAACCAGAGCACTCACTCTGCTGCTCATTCTGGGTACCACAAAAATTATCCACAGGATTTTTACTCAAAACAGAAAACTCACTTTGAAAAGATGATCCAAACTTTAGAAAGAGCTTTAAAATGAGCTTTCACTGGAAAACCTGCTAATCAGCAATTAGCTTAGCATAAACAGCATTGATTTTTGACACATCAGCCAGTGGATGGCACACTTACCCTTGGAGATACCGTTAGCTTAGACTATGCAGCCTCTCAGTGTGTAACATATAACATGTTATAGTTTTAACTTAATTCATCTCATCATCAATCTGTCTAAAAGTAAGACAATGTTAAAGCTTGAGTCACATATTTTGAGTCCTATTTTGCCCACTGGTCACTGATGGAACTGCAGCAAAGCAGTTCTCCATGGCCCAAAAAGCGTTTTACCCGTAGAGCACTATAATAGGGAGATTAATTAATCAGTTATATGGGACACCTCAAACTGCATTCAGGGTCGATCATGACTCTTTCTATTATTAATTTTTAACCATGGAAGTTTTCCTTTATTCCTTTATGGACAATAAGCAGTTGAAAATTCTGTGATGTCATCACAATAACAAAAGTCTACTGTGCATATTCAGTGAGCAATTCTGATGGGACTGAACAGGCAGCATCTTTGTATTTCCGGTATCCAGTTCTAAAAATCTGTTTCAATAATCATTCCTGATAGGATTTATTGGCTAATGTATAAGTCCTCATGCCCCATATAGAGTGGTGTAGTTTGTAGTCCCTAACCTGGAAAACAGTGAGCATTTCTGCACATTGGTCGCCTCGTCTCACAGTCTTTGAGTTTTTTTACTTGGTATCTGGTTAAATGTCTGAAATAAGGTCTGTGGGTACCACAAGCTGAAGATATTTACATAATTTCTTCTACAACATAGAAGACATCTTTCTTTCCAACAAGCATCATTACGCAGACACTCACCGACTCACTAGTCCGTCTTTACAGGACAACTTTAGTTACAAACTATTGTAACTCTAGCTTTACAACTTGTACACTGATCAGTTCATATATTACATGTATAGTAACTGTGTATTAAGATGATTAGTGCTGGTGATGATTAAGTCACCTGACCGCAGTGCAGTTTACTGCCCAACATTACCTTTTTACTTCTAGGAATTTAAATTACTCTCTGAAAAATCACTAGGACACTCCAGTACCATTCCATACAGGAAATATAGGCTATATAATAGAGGCAGTCCTCCTGCAACATATTGGTTACTCAACTAAAACTTCACTGTTGTCCAAAAAGTATTAAAAATAAGCCTACATAACAGCAACAACAGTGAAACTGCATGATTTTATCATTGAAAATATTCGTGTCAGGGTTCACTAGGCATAAACTTGTTACTTGTTAATTAAGTGCAGAGGAACTTAATATATTCACTACATAAGGACTAAATAATCTGAATTTAAAAGCTTGACCCATGCTCCTTTAAAATATACCAGCCACAGGGAGGAAAGTGGGCCAGTTATTTGGCGTGGAGTGAACGCTCCTCTCTCCAGAGGATCTCAGACGACTCCTCTGGGACTGTTACCCTGTACTGACCCGGAATGACACTCCCGCCGTGTCAGCACTTCTGAGGCCCATATAAACAGCAGCCGGCTGCCTCTCACCCTCTTCTGTGTAGAGACCCAGTCAGCCAAACCGTTCACCAGAACCACTGCCTCCCCAGCACCACCACAGCATGACCTCCAGCGCTCAGCCCATCTTCTCAAAGGGAGAGGACTGCAAGTCCTCCTGGCATGACGCTAGCGCCGGCTACAATGAGACCGACACACACCTGGAGATCATGGGCAAGCCCGTGATGGAGCGCTGGGAGACCCCGTACATGCACTCTCTGTCGACTGTTGCAGCCTCCAAAGGTAAAAGTGGCCGTTTGAGTAACTGTGCGATGACAGACATCCATTATCGGACGCAGCGCTCCGTTGACTGATGTGACCGACAATGGACTCCTGAAGTAGCCAGTTCCCTAGCACGTAACAGCGGTTTTGTGATGGTGGTTTAAAAGTGTAAGAACGAGTTGATGCCACCGAGTTTCATGAATTATTGATATGAGTTTTGTAAACAGTTATATGCCCTTCATATGATTTAAATGTAGCTTGCTGTCAGGTCAATACAAACATTAGCAGATGTTGCCAGTAAGCTAAATACTTACTTCAGTACACAGTTTACTCCAAAAGATAAAGTGAAGCATAGAGATTTTGTTTAAAAATCGTTAGAAGCAATAACAACACATCATCTTACATTTTTATTTATACAACTTTATTAGCACAAAAAACAATTACAGTGAATATGAATAGATTTCTGATTGATTAACAGAAACCATTCGATGACACATGCAGACTGTGACAATGGATCATGCTTTTTTAAGGTTTTATAGGGCATTTTTAATAAGCTATTTGTAGTGCACTAAACATGATTGTTCGTTAATCTGACATTGTCAAGTAAGATTTAGAATTTAAAGCAAGAGTCCTCTTTTTCTTGTCAAAATACAACAAAGTCTTTAAAGAAATTTATGTGAGATTCAATGGAAATAAAAACAATCAGGTGGAAAAATAAAACAAGTACCAAGTGGATATAAAGTCTTAAAAGATTTTTTAAAAATTCTTTCATAGGGATCCACAGGTCTAATCTAATCTAATCTAATCTAATGGTCCAATCTAAGGATTTATTGTGGAGATCCTAAAAGAACCATAACCCTGTCATAAAGAATTCCTACAGAATGAAGTTGAAAATCCTGAGACTGTTTGACAAGGGAACCTGAAACTCACAACAAAATAGTCCGACTGGTTTTCATGGAAGCCAGAAAGAATCACGAAACATGCATTTTTTGAAAAAGCTTTTATGAAAGTTTGCGCTGTTTCGCTTTTTTCTTTTTTTTAACGAAACAATTTAATGACAGTGTTGGATAAGGAGTTTTCAGACACACATTAGCTTTTCTGGTAAGTGATCTTGAGGACACGTGTGAGCAGCATGTTTCTCGGTGCTCTGTGAATACTACAGCAGCTGTTACTCTACTCACGGGAGCCGACCAACAAGTCTGCGGGGGGGGGGGACTCAGCTTATCTGCTCTGAGTTTACATGAAAATAGACTGATCCACACACACCCTCGCAGACATGTGGGAGGGGACAAGAATGTGCACCGAAAGTGTCTACACAACACTGTACAAATACACATTCTATCACATTCTATTGCACTTGTATTTCACTTGGAAACAGTGTAGGTGTGTTTTCTTGCCATGATGCTGATCATAAGATAAATGCTGGCACAGTTTATTTCCATTAATTCCTAAATTACTTGTTGAAGTTGACTGAGACAAAACCAATATGCAAACCCCATTAATGAAAAGACGCATGATTTTTGGATGGTTGTCGTTTTTAACATTTTAACTGAAAACTTTAAAATCAGACAAAAAATTATTTTTTCCCCAGAGGAAAATCTCACATGACTTTTTTCTCTGTTGACTCTTTGTGCCTTATCTGAACTAATTTCAGCTCCATGCATTTTGTATTGTGGTTACAAAAAAAAAATGAATGAAACTAAAATGTGAATATTGCCCTGTGCTGCAAGCAACAATAAATAGCCTTCACCCCTCATCTATTTATATACTTCTCTGGAAGTAAATGAAAACCTTCGACCTTTCCGTCCACCATGTGTTCCAGCCAACTGGCTTTCCCGCCACACCTAAAAGAGAGACAAAACTTGACCCTTCAACAGTAAAAATCAGAGAATCTATGGCCATGTTAGCCCTATATTATCACTGTTACTGTGTCCAAACAACCTGCTTCTTCAGAGGAGGGGTTTTACAAGTGGAACCCAAATTTTAGTGAGCTTTGGGGTATTTTATTAGTTATTAAACATGAAATGCATGTCTCTTCATTTTGTCTGGTAGGTGGTCGGGTTCTGGAGATCGGTTTCGGCATGGCCATCGCCGCCACTAAACTGGAATCTTTCCCCATCGAGGAGCACTGGATCATCGAGTGCAACGACGGCGTCTTTGCCAGACTGGAGAACTGGGCCAAGTCTCAGCCACATAAGGTCGGTAGACCCAACCCAGTATTATCTGTCTGTATTAGTTCATCAGAGATAACCTCTAGTTTACTGTCATAGAAGCAGATGAGTGAAGTTGGTGTTCATGTCGCTGCAGGTCGTCCCTCTGAAGGGCCTTTGGGAGAACGTCGTCCCCACCCTGCCAGACAACCACTTTGATGGTAAGAAATCAAACCAGATGTTGGTCACATGTGGAGATGTTCAGTTCAGTTATGCTTGAGGTTAGAGTTTGATGTGTTTTTAAAGAAAATCAGAGCAAACAGTTGGAACATAATCATAAAAATCTGTTCATGCAACCTTTTTATTTTTCATGAAAATCAGGTACCACCGTTAGGGTCAAAAAAACATTTCTGCCCCCTGGTTTGTCCTCTCAGTTTAAGTTATGGTTTTCTGAAAATCAGTGTGAGGATGGATAATCTACTCAGATAAAATGTCACTATACATGCAGAAAATGATTTACTCGTTGTGACCCTCCTCTCCCAGGTATCCTGTACGACACATACCCTCTGTCAGAGGAAACATGGCACACTCACCAGTTTGACTTCATTAAGGTATGCGGTGAAAAGCCACACACAAGATATCTGTTAACACCTGAAATTGTCTGCATGAAAAGTGGATCAAGGATACTGAAAAACAGCATCATAATTGAAATAGATGTAGCTTGATTTAGAGTCGCATCACTGTCCATCTGCAGGGTCACGCTCACAGGATGCTGAAACCCGGCGGCGTCCTCACCTACTGCAACCTGACCTCTTGGGGCGAGCTGCTCAAGACCAAATACACCGACATTGAGAAGATGTTTGAGGTACATCTTAGTTATCTTCCATGCTCTGCTCATCCAACAGAAGGGTAAAGTCTCTACACGGTGGCCATTTTTTAGGAAAGGAGAGGTGGTGTAACACATATGATGAGTCAAAAACATTTTCATGTGTCCCAAATCCACAAATAAAGGATATCTATGTCTATATGTTGGTGTTGCATACAGTATGTACTCTATACAAAGCAAAATAAAATATGATATTCAGCAACACATTTCAGCTTCACAAAGAGAAAGCAAAATGTCTTTTACAGAGATTTAATACTTTTTTGTTTTCCAAGAACCCTTTTTCACCACCCTTTGCAATTTACGGTTATGTACACTGCGACCCATTATCCATACTACCATCCTATTTAGTATTCCAGAAAACATTAGTATATCCCAACACATGAAATATACTATGCCAAAAATACCAGGGTGTCCTATCGTGCCCGGTGATATTTTTCAAACCAGCATGCTTCTCTGGCTATTGTGACCCACAATTCTCAGCACAGCCAATCACATCCTGACCAGAGATGGTCTCTATTCCAATGATTGCGTTGTGATCCAAGCTTCTGTGCTCTTTGTTTTGGTACTCAGGTTCACATTATGTGCATGTTGTGCACGTGAGTCATGATGTCACTGATGGTGTATATCGCACCTTTTTAAGTACAAAAAAAAAAGTTCATGATTTGGAACGCAGCATTATTTCTTTCCATGGAGTGTATTATAGGACAACAGCTCCATGTGCCCTCTGGAAGGAAATCAACTTTGTGTCGTTGTCGTTGACATACAGTGCACAAGCATAGTTGTTTTCATCTGTTAATAAAAATCTCAAATGTTGTGCCCTGTCTGTGTCACAGGTCAGTAACAGTTACAGAACAGTTAGAGTACAGTTAATGCAGTATCCTAACACATACCAGTAAAATCACTCAGTCACTGATGTGTGCTATTGTACCTGTGACTCATCATGTGTTTCAGCAGGACAGTGTAGACACCTCGAACACGCCACATTTGAGTGCAACCTGAATTAAGTGCTGCAATAATTTCAAGGTTAATGATGAACAGGTCTGAAGGAACCTGATAACCCCACACTGACCTGCTCCGTCTGTTAATGATTTTCAGGAGACACAGGTGCCACATCTGCTCCAAGCCGGCTTCAAGAAGGAGAACATTAGCACCACCACCATGGACATTGCACCGCCCAGCGAATGCAAATACTATTCCTTCAACAAGATGATCACTCCCACCATCATCAAGGAGTAAAGTCCCAAGATGGCTTTTTTTTTTCTTTTTTTTTTTTACCGTGACGTGCCTTCTCATATAACCCTACTGACCTCATCATTCTGTTTATAACACTGTCAGCCACGATTCAATAAATTCATCCAAAGATACAAGGCTCTCGCATTTATTATACAATTATCAGCTTTTGATGATACATATAGCTGCAACAGAATACATACACTCAATTGATTACCACAGTATGACTTAATCTTGCAGGATAATTGAAATCACATTTCAAATGAACTGTCCAGTGAAAAAAAAACATTTATAAATCTACAGTTTATTTTGATTAAGAACTTTTTTCTCATCTTCCCTGCTGTCCCAATGTTACCAACTGGTATGAATGATTCATATGAGAAAAGCCAACTTGCTGTACAAAATCAACATCGGTTTTATATTACTACAAGTTCTGCGTAGTTCCCCATTAAAAGACAGTAGAAAACAAAATGAAACTCATCCTCTGCATCTGACAGACAACGTGTTGAACAACTGACAAATCGTTCAGTTTCAACCAAGTGGCAAAATACCAGATCTCATCTGTCCACACGAAGATTTTTGCTATTAGATACATTCTATACAAATTCAAGTTGTATAATTCTAAACACAAGGGCTTTTAGGTGTTTGTAAGTTCATAAGTTTGGCTCATTTGGATTCCTGGTTTAATGAGCTGAAAAATGTGAAATGATGAGATTGTGGGATCATTTGCTTAATTTGTTAGGAAACTGCACAACTCTCCATGTGCGACCGAGACTCAAGCTGTTATTTTTAGCATGAGCAAAATTAGAGGAAAGTTACTTGCTAGAGTTTAAGAATAATGGCTAAATGATATTTTGTTAAAACCAAAATGACAGACATAAAATGGAGCACAAGTATGACGCTGCAGTGTAGAATACAGCTGACTTATCAAGCAGTCGGAGGTCTTTGGTTGCACAGCTGGGAACAGGAATCCTTCGTCTGACTTTTGAAGTTGGCAGATTTGAAAATATCCAAGACGACAGGTTGTCTGAGTTATGCAAATTAAAAGAAGTTGAGAGTGAATCACATTGTCTTCGACCGCTTTTGTTTCTATAGTTAAAAACATCAGGATGGTTTATTTGTTTAATGCTATTTCTAGTTGATATGTTGCTACTCTCAACTTTTTCATTATTGAGAAATGATATATCATAATA
This sequence comes from Acanthopagrus latus, assembly GCF_904848185.1. Taxonomy (NCBI): domain Eukaryota; kingdom Metazoa; phylum Chordata; class Actinopteri; order Spariformes; family Sparidae; genus Acanthopagrus; species Acanthopagrus latus. Next base: position 22,648,220 of record NC_051049.1, read on the forward strand.
CATCTGTTATCTTAGCTTCTGTTCTTTTCTATTATAGTTTAAATGTCACAATTCCAGGCTCTTAACAAACTTCTTGATTTGTGTTGGTGTCCAGTATGGTTGTAGCTGCTCTGTCTCAGTCCACTGATACATTTTATTCCACACAGCGGCAAATATGCGAGACAACAGCAGAGAGAAGACACATGAAACTACGACAAATGCATTCACACCCCACTGAGTCTCATCTGTTTCACTCCTTAAACCATCCTGTATCTTCCTCTGCACGCACATCCCAATTTTAGACCGAGCAGAGTAGATGCGTTACGGCATGTTTAAATGCTTAGTTTGTCAGCAACAGAAAGTTAGTTAAGTTATCTTCTCCATTCTTCAACACTGCAGGCTCCAGTTTTTCCTGGGGGTGTTAATGGACAATCGCTCAGCAGCATGTATGTCACGAGTGTGCTTTTCTAAACTCTGTGCAGTTTTTTTACAGCTAAAAAAACAATCAATCAAACTTTAAAGCACCTTTGAAGCAAATTAAAATGCAGAGCTGCACAAGTGATTTAAAATAGAAACCGGGATATATTAAGAAAATGAGCAGATTTAGAGACTAATGCACTCCATGACAGCAAGGAAATATGGGTAGGTAAAATAATAAAAGGTAAAGAATAAAAGACAAAAACTAGCAATAAAGATAACAATAAATTGATATATTACTACTTCTGTTACTACTAATAATTATGTTACTAAAACCAATTTTGATGGAATAGAATAAAATGTTCTGACCAAACAACTTTTTTTAATTAGTAGACTGAAACCAATAAATTTAAGGGAAATATTGCCTCCTAATATGAATTTAAATCTGAGAAAACTGAGCTGATTAACTGACAAAACAAAACACAATCTTCATTTTGACTTGTTTTATGATACTCTAATAAAGTGAGAATTAGACTCCTGACTGACGTCAACATATTGAGATATCGATCGATTTTGAATATTTAGCATTTTCAATACTCTCTTTCTGTAGTATCGGCCAGTTGCACCTCCCACTCTCTGTCTTACTCATACACATTATTTTTTAAAGGCTTAATCTGAATAGAAAAACACAAATGTTTCTAATAAAGTGTGCCCTGTTACTGTATTGTGCTGTATTTTTTATTCCCTCGATGTTATGTCCATTTTTCCCAATGGTAAATAATATCAGAGATATCTTTAAAGCGTTTTGTGTCAAAGTTGAAAATTCCAGTATCCTAACAACACTACAGTTTACAGTATGCATAAATGCATAATACACAACCTCTTTAATAAGTGTTTATTGTTGAGCGCTCTGCACGAAAGGGAAAGAAATTTATGGCTTTAGATAACTGTGTGTGTGTGTGTGTGTGTGTGTGTGTGTTATCTGAACACGTAGGAATATGTTGCCACCTGGCACTTGGTTCACCCATTAATCATTACATGGATGGATGATGCAACACCAGGCGACAGTCAGGTGGGAAACTACAGCAGCTGGCCGCTATTTTGGGTTATGTCAACACTTTCATACAGAGAAATATGAAGAAAACAGCAAGAACAGATCTCACAACTAAGAGGGCGAGATGTTAATTAATCAATACGTCAATCTGTAATTGAAACAAATTGAAAAGAAATTGAAAAAAAACAAACATCTCTCTCATCAGCTCTCAAATGTTGGATTTGCTTTTGTGTCACATCTGTTGGTACATATCTGTGGTTGAAGTTGTACTGCTGCTCGGATAAAACACAGGATGTTTCTGGGAAAACATAAAGATTTTATTGATTAAAGAACAAATTGATAAGCCTACTCTGCTCTGATGCAGCATGCAAACTGCAGAGTAACTAAAGTTATGAGATAAGTGTCATAGAGTAAAAGTACAATGTTTGCCTCCAGAATGTAGTGGAATGGAAGCATAAAGTATTAGAAAATGGAAATACACAACACACAAGTACCTCAGAACTGTACCTAAGTAAATGTATATTGGGTACATTCCATCACAGCCAGCAGTATCTATAAAAGTTGGCTGACACTGTATGGTACTTCTACTTGATCTCTTGGGATACACTGATGCACCAATGTGTTGATGGATGCTGTTGTGATGATGAAGATCAAGTTTTCATGGCTGCTCCACATGATGCTTAAGATTCTGTGTGTGTATCTGGGCTGTCGCAAAATCATGAAAATTCAAGAGAATCGTGAAATTAAAAACAGAAATAATGATGTCATGTCGACACATATAATGATATCGTCCGAATAATTCAGTGCGGATGTTAGGCCTTGTGCACCTTCTGTTTATGGGTTCATAAACTGGTGGCTAGTCCACTAATAATTTAGTAGCTGATAGCAATTGTTCTTTTTCTGCACATTTTACAGACATGACTATAGACTCCTCTCCCTAGTTTTATTTTTGAGTGGAAAATTCTGATAGATGTTACGATAATATAATCGTGAATTCACTGACCCATGATAATCGTGTCATGACCATCTGATACAGTAACAGCCCTCGTGTGTATTAGAGCCTGACCTTTAACACGTTATCATGGCAGATGTTATCAATAGATTTAAGCTAATTGAATATATAATGATGACCATAAAATGTAATTTGAAAAAAATACATAAAACTGAGGCCATGCTAGTGGGATCTTTGTGTCTTTGGAGTTTCACTATAGCGCGAAACATCTCAAAGTATTGTTTGTCACCAGGGAGTACTGACACATTTATTTCTCACCTATAAAATATCCTGTTTCAATCAAAATTCCTTTTTAATGTACGGGTGTTTCTTTTAAACACAGTAGATACTGTATATGGCTGATTCTCCTCATCCGTTTCAATGTGTACAGTATTAAAACATCAACCTTTACCTAGTATATATAGATATATGATTACTGTCGGCATGACAATGTCTCACTTGAACCTTTTTGGTACTGCACAGTCATCACAGCACAAAAGTAGTTATGCAGAGCAACTTAAAGGTAAGAAGGAATTTTATGTTCTCACCCAACAACTCTTCAACAGCCCAGAGGACTGTAAAAATAATTCTGTTGATTCACACTTAAGATGCATAAAAGCAACTCTGCTTCCTCTCTCTGCATACATAATTACAGCAGCTGACATACATATCAAGCGGAACATGCAAAATACTGATTTTGCGCAGGGAACAAAAGATGATTTCCACAGATTTGCCATCAGAAATTCCACTCTGGTATATCACTATGTGGGTTTGCGTAATGTTTAAGCAGAATATGATGTATTATTAAGTAACAGTTAATTAACACACAATACAAAAACACTTTGCTTCTAACCACCTCAGTGTGTGGACACAGTGAAGGTCAGAGTCAGTGCTGATCACAGGAGCCCCCTGGTGGTTTAAACTTGGCTTTAGTGTCCACAGTGGGAAGAAAGACTCAACAGACGTTCAGATAATGTATAATCATGTGAGCCAGGTTTATTTAAAATTTTACATAATATAACATGATATAGGATGACACTCTGATCTAACGGTCATAACAGCTTGAGAGTTTGGTATTGTAAAGGAGAAACAATGCATGTGGCTATCTGAATAGAGATGAATTATAACTCAAACTATATGGCTTAAATCTGACAAAAGCTCAAACCTTGTGCGTAACAAGTTTACATGTGTTTCCTGTTACAGAAACAGTCTCAGATGTTACTAATGAACTCAAGGAGCAGAAAAAAGACCGCTGCTGTTTGGTTTAAAATAAATGCCAGTGTACTGAGTCTAAATTACAACAATGACTTTATTATGTTCCTGCAGCTCTACATGGAAGAGGAGCTGTGCTCCAAGTGAAACCAGAAATACAACATTTACATACCAGATACACACACATATAACACATTCACTTCCGATACCAAATTGTCATCTTCTTCTCACGCTTGATTTTCCTCTGAAGCTGTAAAGTGCCGTAGAGGAGAGCCTCTGCAGTCGGGGGACAACCTGAGGACAGGAGCGACTCTTTTATTTACAGAGACATGGTAGCAAAGGAGCTCAGCCTGACTTGGCTTCGACTGTCACACACTGATCCTATCAGTCTGCACAACACAGCTGAATGATGACTGTAATTTACTAAATGCAACATGAATGTTGCAGGCAGTAAAACAACGATGTTATCCACTCTTACCCACTATAAAACTATAAACACTATTACTGTAACCAGTATTTGTTAATAATCCAAGTATTCAGTAAAATATATACACTACAGCCTCATTACAGCTATCATAACAACAATAACAATAATTTCAACTGAGAAATGTACACGTGGTTTCTATAAGGCTCCAAAATCACAATAGGCAAATCCATCACTTCACCACAGGGGCCTGGGATTGAACCACCAACCTCCTCTTTAGTGGTGACTAAGTATTGAGCCATTGCTAACAGTCTGGTTTCTAGTTGAAAAGTGGGTGTTTTCACAACACCCACTTTTCATCCAGCTGGCATGTGGTTACAACATTGTGTCAAAAAACACACATTTTAATAGTCATTTTGATAAATTCTTTAGTTTCAGGTTTAAAAATAGACAATGTTGATAAATGTGAAGGTATTTATCCGAAATCATATTGCACTGTAAGCAAAATGCAGTTTTTTCCACATGTAAAATGTCATAATATGGAACTTTATAAACTGTGTGGGCCAAAATGAAGCTTCAAGGTCATGAAAGCGGGAGCCTTTTTTTTGTATTACTGGAAAAATAGACATGTACCCATGTTGAAATCCCAGTTGGCGCCCACTGGGTAATGATGTACTGATCGAAAAACCACCACCCTTAATCTAATCCAAAGAGATGGCTTCATTCAGAATATGGCCAAAAGTATAGGACATCTGTGCATTACATCCATTTAATTGTTGACCACCTCGTTTTAAAACAATGGGTTTTAATCTGCTGCTGTAACAACATCCCCTGTGCTTCGAAGGCTTTCTCAAGAGATTTTAGAAACTGTCAGCAGGGATTTGATGTCATTAAGTGCTCCATCCAAATACTGTAGGAATACTCTTCTTGGAAATAAACGTCAAGGAAACTTCTTGGACCTAGTATCAAAAAGATGTCCACATACTTTTTGCAATGAGAAGCATTGTACGAAATTTATTTAACTGAGTGTCCAATATTTCCCATTTCCATTCATAAGGATTATATGACTTCAATATGGTGTGGTAAAGTTTACCTGGAACATAAATGTCCACTGGTACAATTCGGTCACAACCTCTAACGACGGCGTACGAGTAGTGGTAGTAGCCTCCTCCGTTAGCACAGCTGGAAGAGAAAAATTACAGGTTTACTCATTGAGACATTTAATGAGAATGTTACACTTTTAAACCTAAACCCACACAGTACGAGTTAGACAACTATAGAAGTGCAAAAATATTCCACTTGGAGCACAGGAGAACTACAATTAAAGACACAATGACTCAAGTGGTACTGACTGACACTCTTAAATACACCAATGTGAGGTGTTACACTTCACGAAAATGCTTGTGGCTAGCAAAATGAGGCTCGTGGACATAGACAGCAAAGAAGAACATTTGACAAAAGCAGGAATAAACAAAATTGAATCTTAAGAAAACACAGAAAACATTAATACCAGATCAGATGTGGCGATATAATTGACTCACCTTCCCATGGAAATGACGTATCTGGGCTCAGGCATCTGGTCGTACACCTGTTGGGAGGAAGTCACACTTATATAATATCTGACTAAGAGTTAATCTGTCCTTTCAGCTGGAGGAAGGCTTTGTGCCAGTCTACGAATCCATCGACAGGCTGGTCATAATCCAAGCAGCATTTAAACAGCTATACTGTTCCTAGCGCTCGCATCCCACAGACAGTGAAGTCTGACAGAGAGGGAGAACTTGCAACTGACAGTGTCTATGAGCAGTGCAGACTAACTCCATCTCCATTACATAAACCTGAATCAAACTAAAGACATGATGTAAGATGCTACTGTTACATCTCACGCTTTCCCTCCCTCACCTTCCGCAGAGCTGGAGCCATCTTATTGGTCAGCGTTCCTGCCACGATCATGACATCAGACTGCCGGGGACTGGCTCTGAACACCACTCCAAATCGGTCCATGTCGTAACGAGGCGCCGCCATGTGCATCATCTCCACAGCGCAACATGCCAGGCCGAAGGTCATGGGCCACATAGAGCTCTGAGGAGGTGGCAGAGCAGTGAGAAAGCAATAAAAAACACACAAACAGCAAAAACATTTACACAGACACAGAGCTTTCTCCTACGGCTGGGTTCAAAAGAAGATTCAAATCTTCATTTGACTGATCTGACATCAGTTCATAAAATCCAGAGATCCATCCTCTATATATGCCTTTCCCTGTGGATTTTGGTGTCATTAATGGTGCCGCTCCTTTCCTCTGCACCCACTGAAAAGATTTCTATATTAGAATAGCCACAAAGGTTGTTAAATACAGGAAAGTATTTTATTTCTTTGATGAATTTAACAGGCCTACATCTAACATTATGTTCTTGTTCTTTGACCATAGCATTTTTAATAATTAGATGCTTTTCTTTTCTCTATAGACAGGTTTAATCTCAGACACCATGTAGTATATTAAGACATTAGTTATCTTTGAATCTCCCTCATAAATTAAAATTGGTATTGTCATGTTAGAAATTTGCACCTTGTCATTTGGACTCTGATTAAGAAAATCAGTGGCAATACCATGCTTTACTTTCTTCAGGTCATTGTTCAAGACCAGCAACATATGTAGACTTGAGATGCACCAATATATCCTGTGTAAAAGCAAAGTGCATGTAACTTGTTCCCTTAGGGAATGGAAGAAATAACTTGAAAAAGATCAGTGTTTGTGGGGTTTTTAAGTAAGTGCCACATCACTATCAATCCTATCAGTCACTGTTTGTGAGTTTGGCTCGTCAAATTGTTTAAGGTTTAAATTTTTGCTATATTTGCTGTGTCTCTATCTGACTGTCAGACCTTTAGTACAACTAGTACATACTGTTCAGAGGTATGTGCCCGCTCAACTCAACGACTCACCGGGTTAGCTGCCTTTGTAATTATCTCCTTAATTGCTTGTGTGAGCACCAAGTGGTGCCGGCTTGAATTCATTTATGAAATATTTTTTCTATAATTGCAAAACAAAAGGCAGCTGAGCGTTTAAAAGGTTTGGATACTTGACTCAAGTGACTCAAATGAGCCTTCACGTGACTAAGAGACTGATCAAGTGAAACACAGGGATCCATCTACACAAGCCAAAACCACCAAACTTGCAATATTTCAGACCTACAATAGGTACTCAATGCATGTTTCACCACACACCTCTAGACAGAGGACTTGCTTTTATTTCCAGGTGTGTGAGCCTGAGATTAGTCTTATTCTCAGTTGGACAAACGAGGAAGTAACACTTCAGAATTGAATTAACCCACACCACATAAGCATGTATTAACACAGCCAGCACGTTCTCATCTACTTACCCTGCGTGCCCAGTTAACCAAGTCGTCCAGTTTAGTAATAACATACTCCCCCTTGCTGCTGGCTACAGCTGCTGGTTTGGCTGCTGCCACTGCCGTGCTCTTCTCTCTGACAGGAATCACACTGCAACAGAAGGATGGAGGGGATCGTGACCATGTGCACAGTGTTTGCTGAGTGTCTGTTCTTCATTCTGATATTTACACCAGAGTATTTTTGGCAAACTCACGTCGTGGAGGCATTCTCGCTCTTTGCACTGCTGTGCAGACTCTTCTGTTGAACCGCAAACACTGAAATAGGCCTGTTAGATGGAGACACAACATTAATTGCAAAGAAGGTTGGCAATAAATAAATTAATCATATGACTTAAGAACATGACTAAAGTGGATGTATGACTATTTGATCAATTCTGCACATGTTGAAACAGTCAATTCCACAAAAGGGAAACAGTGAAATATTACAGTTAGAAATTGAATCATATCTCCACATTGTATGCGATGGACAGATGGGAAGATTTTTAGTGGGACACGATGAGTTTGTCTGAGCTGCCTAAACTTGGTGACGCTTTAAAGGATTAAGTCGACTGTGCCTCTGAACAGCATACAGGCTGAGGGCTCCTGCTGCCAAAAGCAAGGCTGCACAGCCTGTCAAGCTCAGCAAATATTTCAGCACTTGCTTTTGAGTGAGGACCTTTTCTTTTCTTTCCGTTGGTGAAGAAGATGAACTGAGATCAAAAACTTAAAAAATAGGTAGGCTGGAAGCCAGGTGTTACAAAAAGAGGCTTTATATTCATATCAGTGTACGACCTACTGTCGTATGGTAAAGACATGTATATTTATAATGGAATATTTCAACCCATATCCACTGCCTACTGAAATTGAATTCAATTAGTTGTACCCCTATAAGAGCCCTTTAAAAAATTCGCAACTCCACATCTATTAGGGGTGTTATACTTGAAAAGCTGTTGGATCAGCTGGAGTAAATCAAGTTTCGAAACAATGAACAGCATTATAAGGTTCTTACCTTGTTGAAAATGAGCCAAAATAGGCCAGACGAGGCGCTGTAAAAGACATGCAATTAATAAAATCAATACATTTTACTATAGTGACATACAGTGCAACTACTTTGCATGTTTTAAACGTTGTATTGTCTAACCACTGGACAAGAGGTAATCAAACTGAATGCTGTGTAATACCCCGCTCAGTTTGTTATTGTGCACATTTGTGGACTGTTATTTTACTAAATATAGCTTTGCTTGGTGTCATTGATGCATGCCGAATTGGTGAGTGGTCCCTGGTGATTTCCAAAATCTCTTAGATAGATAGACTTTACACGAACAACTTTCTCAAATGCAGGTGAGAACTCCGAACCTGCAGAGTTTTCAAGGAGAGTTTTGTTTGACTGTATTATTCATAGCGGACGACATTTACTGGTGCTAACGACATGTCTGCTATGATGTCTAGTCGAGAACGATAAAACATAAGAGTGACACAGTCGTCAGCTAGTTAAAACGGTGGCATTAAACATGTATTACCCAACGCTTGCCTGCGCGTTGCTCATGTAAGCACTACGGTTAGCTAACTTGGTTAGCCTCAATGCTAACAGAGCAGAGCAAGGTCAGTGTGCGCATTCAGTAAAAGTTACAAATACGACTACGGACACACTAAAACCACGTGGCAGTGCACTTTTACGTGCCTAACTTTGTAGGTATACTGACCAATGTAAGTCTGAAAACACTGTGCTGTCTGTTAAGAGTGAATCATTTTAGTCAAAACATCACTTACCAACCAACGCCGCCATCTTTAGGATTCTGGTTACGTCAGTCTGCTTCCTGTGCTTATATGAGCTCGTGCTGCAGAGGGCGCTGCTGTAACACTGACAGTCAGAATAACCCAAAGACAGAAGAAGAAGGTCAACCTAATTTATACAGTTTTTTTTTAGGTTACAAGGCAGCATTAGGTTTTATAAAGTGAATGTGAAATGGCCACATGAGGAATTGAGGGTCAAAAACACGATGAAAACATTGTTTACAGCAACTTAAACTGCATGTAGAAGGGGGCCATTTAGACATACTCAGATCATGAGTTCAAATGCTCTCAATGCACAAACCTCTCAGATCAATCCAACCAGTTAGGATACCACAAAACTATGAATTTTATAGTTTTCATTCGTCATATTCACTATTTTTTTTTTGTAAATCTTATTTCTCAACATGAAGAATTACATTTGTTTTCCAAGCTGTGTCCAAGTTACAATTACAAAGTACAATTCATTCATGTTTTTTTTTTTTTTAACCATTGAGGACACGTCTTTCTATGTGTAATCTTATCTTTGTCTGTATATTGTGTGTGTCTTTTATATCTGAACCTTGAGTCTGTCAATAAAGAAAGATTGTAGTGGACAGGTCCTCTGTGTCAGAAAGGTACCTACAGTCCTGCTCGTCTGGTTTCCTGGTTGGCGGACAGGAGCCTCCTTCATGTGAGAGTTGTTGGGGCTGTAGAAATACTGATGTCAGCAGCGCTGTGGGACCCAGACCCACTTAGAAACTTTGAACCAAAAATACAAAATAAGCCACAATAAGGGCTGTACAATGTTCCGAATCGAACAAAACAGCTTGTCCGTCGTAAGTGTCCAGACGCCCTAGGATACCAAATTTAGAGATGTCAAGATGTCATTTACAGCCCCTCCAGCGTGTGAATGACATCTTTTTCAAAGCAATGAGTAATCCCTGGGCTGATGATCTGAACAAAGCCATTTAATTTATCCAATTTGGTTGTTTATCTCACATTTAAGTCCCCATCCTCTTCAGTTGTTGAGGAGAATGCTGGAACACTGTTTGCAGCCAAGGCTCCAGAAATCTTTTGTAGACTGCATACATTCACCTGACTTTCCATCAGTGTGAGTAGATAGGAACAGATTATTTGTTGGTGAACTTATCCTTTAAGATGGCACTAGAGTGGTTCATGTGTTTTGCTGCCCTCCGGTGACCAAAAGCAGGATCACAGAGAGAAACATAAACCCCGCGGAGCCCTCTCCTGTTTTCAGTTTATTTATTGTTGTGCACTGCACTTGATCATTATGTACATCCTGTAACGGTCAACATAACTGAGAAGGAGCACATGAACAGAACTTTTACACGATTTAGTAATACTTGAACAGCAGACAGGCAAACACATAACGTACAGCAGTCTGTGTCCAAATTGGACCACTTCCATACATACCACGACTTCAAACAACACACATCCATTGACTACGATATAGAGGTTAGCTTTTTAACATAGCCGTAAGATTGCGGATAGAGAACTCAGTCAGCGAGGGAGCTAGTGGAGGTTGTTTCACATCAGTCCTCAGTGTAAATAGAGAAGCAGGTACTACACACCTCCTGTGCCTATAAGTCACCAAAGGAAGCCTCTAGATCAGACATTTTCAGACCCAGTGTCTTATTCATGATGTGCTCCAGCTGAAGAAACGGACTCTTTTTATCCACTTGTCAGTATTCAGTCCTTATTGTAGATAAACGAACTGGGGATCCTGGGCAATGATGAAGTCCAACAAAGGAAGGGAAACATGATGGTTAACATGGATTAAATACAAAGAAATCATCCAGTTCTTCATCTAAATCTCTAAACTAGAGAGAGAAAGACTGAAATCAGTGAAGAAATAAAGAACAACCACGTGAAGGCAGCAGATCTACTCAATTTGCATGTGTTAAAACACATTTTTAACACATTTTCGAAGTGATAACAGCTGTCAAACGTCAGAATAAAACAGCTCGACAAGGTTTTTCCTTAGAGATGTGTCAGTAACACAAAGCTGGAAGCTGGGGATGTTATAAGATCGAATAAGTGTCCCTCCCTCAGTTTCCCACTTTTTAACTGGTAAATACATACATTTTGTTTTTGCATATGTTTGTCGTTGGCCCACAGACTTCATCCCAGGGCTAATAAGTACTTTTCCACACAAGAGGACAATGTCAGAAGTCCATTTCCATCACACCGAGGATCACATCAATCAGCTTAATAGTAAAATTACATGGAAAACAGCACCTGCAATACTCACAGCTGATAATTTGAGCCATGTGAGTTGTACCTCACTGTTGATATGTCAGTTTTATTCATCCAGAGAGAAAGCTGCACGATAGTTATAAATAAAAGTGTCAGTGGTGTGACTGAGATATCAAACAAACTTAAATAAATTACATGAAGTGATAAAAAAAACCCAACTTTCATCGGGTGCAAATCAGTGTTGCAGTGACAGCAGATATACAGCAGGCAGGATATGAAGCAGATAAAGTAAAGCACATTAATTCAGTCATCAGTAATTCAGTCACATATCATCTTAAGATGCAATTCTGCAAATCCAAAAAAAAAGAAAAAAAGAAAAAGAAAATCAAAAGGTGCAGCACTGCAGTGTTAAACCCTCACAGACCTGAACTATTTCTGGGGTGGCTGACAGTCAGCATCAAGGGCCATTCATCATTTGATTCAGGAGAACCTTAAGTTTCAGTCTGGCTCATTTAACATCCCAATTTTAGATTTGCTTTGACTGAGAAGAGACGACTTCACCAGAATTAAACACACATTTTTTTGTGTTTTCTTTACTCAGATAGAATGTCTTGAAGTTCAGTTTTTCATTTACAGATGTGTCTCTGTGATGTTTTTGTTTACATCTGACCTTTCCTAACCAAGTGACAGCCATTTATCATGATATTACCCTCATTGTTTATCAGTGAAAACAGGTGGTATTTTGGTTGTGTTGATGTTTTGCACAGTAGTACAGCGACAATAAAGTATCTTGAAACTTGTGTAATTCCATATTTTCAATGTACTGATCATGTAGATATGTCTCAAAGAGATAAATATAAAGGTTGTTTAATAACAACAGAGGACATCGTAGCAGAAGAGCACTGTAAGTACTAAGTACTGTAAGGTTCACTATGGTGCCAAAACAAATGCCAAAACAAGATGCGTGTCACCACGCAAAAATCTGAGAAATGCTCCTTTCCAAGAGTTTTTAAAGCATCCAGATAGGACTAGCTGTTCAGAAGTTATTACACACTTCAGAGCATTAGTTACTTTTAGTCGTCGACAACTGTCTCGCTCTTTGAGCGTTGAGTACATTAGTACAATTTTAGTCAGATGGAAACAAAAACTGTAAATGTTAGTGTCCTGAGACACTGAAGATGTCCTTTACATACATCAGCCGATGATATGTGCAGTTGATTTAAACCAAAATGCAGCAGGTCTGACACACAGACACAAAATGCAGATGAACAAAACAAACTAATAATAAATAAATAGCAATGGCATTCCTTCAAAACTGCACCAGGTAAAGTTTGTGCTTTCAAAGCTCCCTTACAAAAAACAAACATATGAGTGAGTACGCATGAGGCCTTGAGGTGCTTCATGTTTGAAACTGTAAACGTGCTAATCCTGAAATACAGCACACAATCCCCAGTTCCCCAGAAACACACACGGCTTGATTACATCACACACAGCAGTCAAAGATCTTTTTGTCAATCTATCGGATAAATATTAGGTCAAGAATTTAAATTGCAGCAGCATTCTGACCTGTATTTTTTTTATTTTTATGATTTAAGGTTCATTTTAATTCTTTCTTTAGCAGACTAAATTTAAATGTTAATGATGATGAAACCAACCTGTAATCAGAGTTCTTTGCACTTTCATAACACTTCTAAATAAGATAGGTGGTTAATTTGTATGAGGGACAGATCAATTATCAGGTCCAATATTCTGCATTTTTTTAATAATCAGTTTTTGGTATCAGACCGCTGATACTTTGGCTCTGTGGTCTCAGTCAGTCGCACACCTGTATAACATGCTCAAAAGACATGTTACATCATGCCTTCCTTTTCCTCATTTGATATTTGACCTCTTTCGGCGAATATTTGATCAGCTCCCTGTCCTGAAGAAGAATATCCATCGTCTAGACGTATTTTAAGTTCTTAAATATTATCTTTATTTTGTGTTAAAAACAAACTTGCTGCAGTAGTCCAGTTCACCTTAGAAGCCACCATATTTTGTAAGTGGAGAAATGTATGTCGCTACGCATTTACGTCAAAATGTTGGGCATGAGCAGAAAGAACGCAGCCGGAGAATACTCTGCTTGTATCATTAACATGGGACAGTTTTATTTTGATCAGTTTATGAAAAGGCTTGAAGGTGCACTATGTCATTTTATGGAAGAAATTTTAATCAGAAGAGAAAGATATTTATTGAGTGCCTCTTTATGCTTTTAAACCGATTTTAAGGATATATGGCTTCTGTCTGACCATCTGATTGATGACATGTCACATGTAAAAGCAATCAACACTGAACAATCTGAATCTGTGAAGTAACTAATACCTCAAGTTATAAAAACAATGTAGTGGTGTGGAAGTACAAAGTAGCAGAAAATGGAACTATTCAAGTAAAGTACCTCAAAATTATAGCTAGTTACATTCAGTTTTGACACAAAGAGTTTTCTCTTCTTTTCTAATAATCTTTATCGGTCGATCTCTAATTTGTTCTTTCTTTTGTGCTTGTTTTTGACTGTGAACAGATGCAAAACATTAAATGCTGCTGTTCTTTTGTGTTATTTATCACATGTTATTGCATTAAAACATGAATGTCAGAACTGATCATGGATCCAATTTTCACACAAAGTACAAATCAAAATCTACCTCCCTAACAGAACGCGGCCTGATTGCTGTTAAATGGTTTTTGTGCCTCACAGACTTTGCGGTGCTCTGAATCCCGTCTTTTGAGCAGCCTGATGTGTTTTTCTCTTATCATCGTCTTCTCTCTCCGTCTGATCTGACTCCTCTGAATCAAGCCTTTCTCTGTTTCTCTAGACATCCCGGTGACATCTGCTTTGATCGGAGGGTTGGTTCAGAACTAAGGACACTCAACAAGGAAGGACACTGTTGCACCACATACATACAGTAGGTTGGTACATCTGAGCTACAGGGAGTCATCAGTTCAGTTACACTGTTAGTCTGGAGTTCTGTAGTCTGTCGCCGTCTTTGCAGATCAGCCGGATGTTATGCATGTGTGTGTGAGAGGTACGGGTCAAAGCACAGGTATGAAGGCAGATGTTTTAGGGTTTGGTTGTAGTATGTTGACCAGAAGTGGTGACGTGTTTTTTTAAGGATTAGATGACAGAATCAGCAGGGTCGTCCTCTCCTCGCTCACTTCCTCTCACCGTTTGTTCAGTAGAGGGGTTTTTGTCCTTGGCTTTCAAATTCTGACCAGGCGTCATTTAGTTCCATGAAAATCATCTTGGCATATTGTTCATAGGGCTGTCCTGTCGCCTGGGAGGGAGAAACACAGAGAGAAATGAAGTTAAAACATGTTACACTTCAAGTGAGTCGTGCAAAGCAGGTGTTTTTACCTTTGGCAAATTGCCTGGATATTAAACACCTGCTTTGACATATTATTCAAGAGTTGCATGTGATTTGGTGTGAATTTCCTCCGTGGCTGCTGTAAAACACAACAAAAACAAATAAAGGAACCAGCTGACATACAATCACCCACAGTATCAATGTAAACTCACACAGGTGAGGAACCACTGAGGAAAAAAGATTGTGCAACCGAATCATATCTGACATAAAGTTGCCTGTGAGTCTGCCCTGTTTTGATAAGTGAAATCCTGTTTTCTTGAAATGATTGATTAGCGGGTATTGATCCTGTGATTCACTCACTGGACACGTCTGGATTGGGTGCATTTTGAGTTCTTGCTCTGATAAAGAGGGGATGAATAGAGGAGTGGAAGTCCTATATCTTCTCCTTGCACTCATGCCGGTGATGTCTACCTGCCACGAGCTCACGGCAGATCTTTGAGACTTAACCTGAATCACCAGGAAGTAAAAAGTAAAAGGCTGCTCCGAAGACTGAAACCACAGGTGAGGTGATTTTACAGGCAGCTGTTCTGATGTCTTTCCTTTCCAACTGTAAGGAACATAGATTTTCTGAGCTGTTGTGAGTGATTCTCTGGTCTCTGTATTCTTTCCACAGGTACAAACTGCCTTCAAGATGATGTTGATGGAAAACACATCCACAAAATCTCTCTAGCTTCCTCCTCTAACTGTGAAGATCCAGAGCCAGGTTTCTTTGACTCCTATTGCAAGGATGCCCCTGATCACACCTCTCCTAACACTGATTCTGGTGGAGTCCATCCTGGGAGCTCCACAGATCTTGAAAGCACCAGATGAACACGCAGACAATATCAATATCTTCCTGACTATGGCATGGCAAGTAGCCAACCACATAAACCCAAATGCTAGCTGTTATGTTTGCGGGCTGATGCCCTACACAGCTGGAGAAGGCTTACCTCTGATGGCTCTACCTGCCTCTGACTGTGACACCTGCCACCTCATGCATATTCACTCTTCTCAGTCTTACTCTCACCCTGATTGTACCCGCATCTCCAAAATGAGACCACTTAACTGTTCTGGACGACATGCAAACTGCAACAAATGTCGCGAATCCCCGAAACCGGTTCCCATAAATATGATCCCTCAGCCATTCCCGTGGTGTCTCGAGAATGACGGTAAGACACCTGTCGGACAATCCGACTGCCTTCGTACATATAAATGGGACCCCAAACACACCAGTATGGACTTTAAGTCTCTGGATTCTGCACCGGAGCACTGCCTGGCTGCAGCAGGCCAGGCTCGCCTCAGCGCTCTAGCTCACCGCACTGCCACCTGCTCCATCTCCTCTCCTGTGGGAATGTACTGGGTATGTGGAATCCTCGCATACCCGTATCTTCCTGTGGATTACAAAGGACGCTGTGGCTTGGCATATGTCCTGCCGGCCATGAGAGTGGCTCACGTCCTGCCCCAGAAACATCCTTCTAAAAGAGCACGACGTGGAGTTTCAGACATCTTCGGGACTCATCACCAATCGCCTTTCAAGAATTCTCTCGGTCCCCTTCTTCCCTTTTACGGAGTTATGTCTGCGCTGGATCAAATTGCAGACCTGTCTCATGCAATCGAAGTCATAGCTAATGAAACCGGTAAGGCTCTCATGCTGATATCTAGTGAGCTCGCCTCTGTTAGACTTCTAGCTTTGCAGAACAGAGCAGCTTTGGATTTTCTTTTAGCAGCCCAGGGAGGAACTTGTGCTGTTATTGGTTCTGAATGTTGTACCTTTGTGCCTGACTACAATACTACAATTGGTGATATAGTAAATCATCTTCATGCAACGGCTAACTCTGTTCACCAGGAAAGCAGGAGTTTATTTGATTGGTTGAGAGCTGCTATTGGATCACTGAGTTATCCCCTTATTGAAGTGATAGTTATTTTTGTTGTCATCATTGTTTTACTGTCTTTGTTTATATCATGTGTGAAAAAGTTCATATTCAACTGTTGAATCTAACAACATCAATGATCGTTAGATGTTTAATGTCTCTTTGACATCACAGTTGAATCAGCCTGAAACTTCATGACGTTTCCTAATTTTATGAGAATTGCTCATAAACATGATTTTAAACTAACAGTAAGATGTCTGCCACTTTCATATGTTTGGGTTCAGACCAAAGCTGTAAACACAATAAAACATAAATACTTTGGTACTGCTGATAATATTGGCTAGTTTATGGATGGTAAAGGGGCAACAGGCAAAAATAAGCCTTGGCCTTCAGCCTATTCCTTTTCAGTTACTGTGAGAAATATATGTGAAATACTTTTTGTGTCTCGTTCATGCATTCCTTTGTTCCATTAAACCACTGATAGGTGAATGTATGACAGAATGTATTTGGGACTATTTTGGTCCTGGGTTTGATACTCTTTCTGTAATAAATCCTCTGAAAGTAAAAACCCTATCAAATACGGGTCTGTGGGTTAATTTGCATCAGTTTAGGGCTCTTTGACCTGAAAATATCTGACAACCACTGCCCCAAATAACAGATAAACAGTTCAAACTTATCTATTTCCATATTTGGCGTAACAACACTGCTTTATCATGAGAAGAAAAGAAGAAGAAAAGAAAAGAAAATATTTGATAGGAAGAATCCAATTGAAGTCTTAACTATTTTTCACACATACAGCAGGAGTGTCTGTTGGACAACAAAGAATTAAAACCAACATCTACAAAACATGAGGGTTAATATAAGAGAACTTTTGTTGAACAGAGATGCCTGGTTTTCTCTCCCTTCATGCATACAGTTAAAGGTCCTCACTTTCAGTCGACAAGTTATTGTCTGTCTCACCTTATCTGGGTGGACGACCAGGACTGCTTTGCGGTAAACCTTCTTGACCTGTTCTGGAGTGACCAGGTCCGCCATGCCCACGGGCTTCCAGCGCGTCTCCCCCTCCCACAGAACAGTATGCATGGTGGACAGCAGAGCGCGGATGTTACGCTCCTTCCCCTCGATCCAGTCCAGAATCTGGGTCACAAACAGGAGATGGAGAGAAGGGAAGCCATTAGCCGTTGATGACCAGATTTGGAACAATAATTAGCAGAAATGCTGCAGTGATTTTGGCGGGTCTGGTGAAATGCTTTTAAAGGAGCAATTAGAGCAACCGAGTTTGGTCATGGGAGACCTACATTGGCCGCTTCGTTAATTCTGGAATAAACAGAAGGGCTTTTACAGTCAAAGGTTTTTGAGTACACCATCCTACTTTAGGGGACCACTGAATCACATCTATTGTGCAAGACAGGTTTAACAGATGACAAAAAACCCACTGAACTGATGTCAAACTAATTCTGCTTTGTGTTGTTTTTACAGAAACTTCAACAGCAAACACAGATGACACTCATCAGAAACACAAGCCCCTGCCTTTATTTTCTCAGGGTCCATCTCTTTGGCCATCTCCTCCTTCCTCATCTCTGCTATAGTCCTGGGCCCTTTCTTCTCTTTGGTGCCTGCAAAGCCCTGACCGGACAGCAGGTCGTCAAAGTTGGCATCTGAGGCCTTGGGTTTAGGACCTGACAGAGAGGAATACGATCAGAAACACAAAAAACATTTATTCAAACTCATTAACTTTTCACCCTGCAATATTAGATGAACCTCTGAATGACTGACTGAACGACTGAGTTGAAATCTAATCTCCTGCTCACCCATGCCAGCCTGTGCTTTGACTCCTGCGCTGGGCGAGCCCCCTCCCATTGCGGAGAAGCTGACGTTGTAGTTGGGTCGGTGCCCGGGCGATGTGTGAGGCATGGGGGTGTGGCTGGGGCTGGGCTTTGGCTGCGGGGCAGGTCCCTGTCCTTGGGGTTGCCATCCTCCACCACCTCCAGCACCTGCCTGCCAAGAGGGGAAGCCGTGCTGAGGAGACGGAGGAGGTCTTGATGGGGAGCCCATGGGAGGGATGAAAGGTGTAGATCCAGTGGGAGTGGTGGGTTTGCTGGAGAAGCCAGAACCTGAAGAAGGAAAGGAGATTATGACATAAAACATGTCATCGAATTAACAAAGACTCAGTTCACATATTTCAGTAAATCTCCAGTGACTGACCTCCAAGGCTTCCTCCAAGGTTGCCTATGTCAGCGAACGGGTCCAAGGTGTTTGGCTTGGTTTGGTGGGTGGGGGTGCTGTGGACTGAGCTTGTGGGGCTGGTAGTGGCTGATCGACTGCCCATACCAAAGCCTGCTCCTGGATAAATCAGCAGTGACAGGAGAAAACACCTGAGTTTTAGTTCTTTTGATTTGTAGCATCCAGTTCCAAACGTGTGTGTGTGTGTGGTTGGGTTACAGGTTTCACCTGTGCTTGTGGTAGCAGGTCTGTTCCAGTCCCATCCTCCCATGGGGTTTTGCTGCTGAATGTTGACGGTCGGGGTAGTGGGTGGGACGGGGGAACCCCGGCCTATTGAAGCACATAAAGCTTTGTCACAGTCCGAGTGCACAGTGAATGGGAGCGGAGCAGCGTGAACCCACACAGCCGGAGAAAATAATAGCAGGACTGGGTCTCATGTGAAGTGTCAGAGAGGCTGGTGGATGTCTAAACAGATCCAGCTGGCAGTTCTCGAAAATACTGTACTGTGTATAATTCCTTTCTTGCCATAAATAGCAACCTTTAATTTCTCATTTAGAACGTAATTGTTTCATTTGTAAACTCTTTGTTTATCTAGATTTTGTTGTTTTTGTTTTTATGTTTGTTTTTTTGTCTGCTGATACTAGATTTTCTTACAAGTATGTATATATACTCACTACAATCAATTGGGTCTTTTCTTGCCACTGGTCTGTGGAAAAATGTAGCAGAATTGTCCAGTCGTGTATGAATTTACAATACTGGCTGTGTGAGGAGTTCAGGCTGATGGGGAATTACTCATGGTGGAAGTGAAATATGCAAGCTATGCTAACAATGCTAATCAGACAGGCTGACATACATCATGCAAACAAATTCATTGCCATACATACAGCAGCATCAAAAGAAGACTATCTCTAGCTGGCATGTGAGTAAGCTTATCAGAAAACAGTGCAGTAAAATGATTCTTTGGACAACAACAAATAATAAAATGTGTTTTTTATGAGCAGAGACGATCACGATGCAAAAGGCATTGCAGCAGATACTGTGCAGTATAACTTGCCTCACCCTGACGTGGACTCTTTAAGGTTTAATTGGATCCATAATGCTGTGAGAGAGTGCAGCAGAGCAGCAGAGCATGCCTTACCCAAGCTTGTAGGCTGTAGGGTGGGTGATGGAGAGCGAGCAGCATGCAGGAAGGGGTCTGGCTGCCCCACGTTACCTGGTCCAAGGAATGAACCCATCATGTCCTGAGGCTTGGGCATGGGACCGGCCCCGAAGGGATCAAACGCTGAGGGAAACAAACACAATCCTCTTTGTTATTCTCTTACTGATATGATTTTTATTTATCTGCATATGCATCAGAATGTGTTGTGTTTCTTAAAGTGTAAACTGAAAACTAATTTACCATAAAGAAGCAAAAAGAATACATGTTAGTAGTGTGGGATCATGGGAGTTGCTGTCCTCATTTTTAAACAACCGCCATTGCTGATGAAAATCCATCTGACATGACTCAGGCAGAAAGGTTCACAGATGAGGTCATGTTTTATTCAGGTTACTTTAAGTCACGATCGCTGACTACCTTCCTCACTCGCTGACTTCCTTCAGCAAGTTCTGGTGACAGGTGACCAAATCAAACGCACCATTACCCTGAATAAAGTATGATGCATCCTCTCTAGAGTCTGTTTGGTTTGTCCTTTCTGTGCTACTGTAAAACCATAATGGTGGAACATGGCGGATTTTACACCCATGAAAACATAATAATGAATATCAAATTCCATTTCTGTCACTAAATCCCCCCCAAGTCCTACACATTGAACTTTTAAGATACACATAAGCTCTCATGAAGACCTGATTGAAGGCACCAGAAAGATCCAGCAGGGGGACCTTGTCTTAAGATCACTTTGTCAGGCTACTTTTTTTTAATGTCATAAATGACCTTTCATACTTCAAGTCTCACCTGGCGGTGCAGGAGATGGACAAGGCGAGGCAGTGTTTGGGATGACTTTATGTGGTGTGGACTGGGCAGATGAGGGCCCACTGGTTGGCTGCGGTGGCCCCCCGAACAAGTCCCCCAGGAGGTCAGTGGTTGCGGCAGCAGCCTGCGGGGGCTGAGATGAAGGACACCGGGGGTTAATGTCCTCCCCATCAAGGCCAAGGAGATCCACTTCCTTAGCGGGTGCAGGGGCGGCCGGGGCTGCAGCAGGATGGTCGGGTTTTTGGGGGGCCGTGCTGGCGTTGCTTCGCTGGCTGGAGAGAGAGAGCATCTCGTCATCGGAGGGCTCGCTCTCCTCGCCATGGCCCCGACCGTCCGGACCTGGGGGCCGACTTGGCTCTTGTAAAAAGAAAAGGGAAGAGGCAAAGAAGAAGAGGAATTGACACAGAAGCACTCACAGTGGAGATAGTAGAGTCGACGGAAATACAAACTAGTAGCTACATATGTTACCTCTACATCAAATCTCCTATTCTTCTGCAGTCGTGTGAGCACATCATTTCCAAAACAACCTTAAAAAATCTCTATTCACTAGAATCCAATCAGTAAAACACAGAGTACACTTTTAAAGAAGGGATGGGATGTAATATATGACTATAAACCTCAGCTAGTAGCAATCTAGAGCGACATTTCACTTTGGTAGAATATTTTAGAGTTGGCTTCCTTCAGCTGTTACATTTCTTTCCCCCAACTTCTTTGTATCCACAACAATTTCTTAGAGACTCTTCGTGTTTTAGGGGAATTGTTTATACTAGTCATTTATTTAGGTCCCCACAGAATAAAGATAAAGAAGAGAATAAAATCATCCACCAAAGTGATATATCAATCTGTAACAAGGATGGGGTTCTTTTCAATTCAGTTGATACTGATTGTAAATGGACACAGCCAAGTGATCTTCCAATAACAGAAGATGTATCCGTCAGTAGGGTCAATCAGTATGATAGAATTGAGCCAAACCTGGTTAACTACTGTCACTGTACTGATCAGTTTCTCTAACAGGTCCGTGGTCTCCTCTACCGTCTTACCCTCCAGATCCAATCCCTCCATCTCATCTTGTAGGAACAAAAATGAGAGTTGGTTCATTAGTTTGTTCATGAGTGCATGTAAACATGTCAGCTGTGTGTTTTTGCATGTTAGGTACTTGTGCTTTATTTGAGTATGTCTATTTCATGCTACCTTATACTATAATAATGTTCCATATATTCAGCTTTACATCTCACTTTTAAGATTGATATATAATGGATTATTATAGATTAAACTACCCAACAGTATATGAAGTAGCCTAGTTCACATTACCTCCATATTAACAAATTTAGTCATTACAAAAAGGTATTGTAACACACCTAACAAACAGCTAATGATTAGCTTGTCCATTTTGATTTTACATCACAGTCAGTCAATACTAATTAATTATGAGTTACATATCAAAATTACATACTGAAGTTGTTTTAAAAATCAATTTCAGTCCAAAGGAGGTATGCAGATGCCTACTGCTGAATCAAGCTAAGTTAGCTTTTTTGCTAATAGTGATCTAGCTAGCCAACTTGTAAGCTAGCTTGATCTTTAGCTAGCTGGTGCTCCACTGGTTTTGTTCCTCTTTTTGTTCTATTTCCTCGTTGAGACTGTGATACTGTGATACAGGACTTTTCTTCTTTAGCTAAACTACTACTGCTACTGATGTAGCTGGTGGTACATTTTTGCCATTCTTGTCATTTTAATAAAGATTCATGAAGCACCTTTCAACAGCTCACCTCCAGCTATGAGGTCTTTACAGCACTTTTGTGTCAGAACCAACAAAGAGGGTTTTTTTTAATATCAATGATATAATCACTATTATATCATCACTGTTATATTTTTGTTTAAATTCAATGCTTTTGGTAGCCACTGTGGATGTGGATTATTAACTAGCCCATTGTGTCAACACTAATGGCTCAGAGGCCATACCACAGAGCTCCACACCTCGAGTGTGTGTGCAGCATGTTGTTGATTAAAGGTTATGTTAGCAGAGGCAGTTTGTGTAGTATTGTACCAGCAATTGCCAGTGCGTCCTGATGCTCCTGGTGGCAGGAGAAGAGCACGTTGGGGTTCAGGTCTTTACAAGGGAACTGCTCCCACGGCGGTGTCAGGTCCTTTTGTTTGTCCGTCCCCTCCACCTCTATATCCAGTATCACGTGGAACAGCTGAGGATACTTCTCAGGAGAGTCGCACGCATCCAGCTCTGGTCTGAGAGGAGAGATGGATGAGAGAGAAAATGGAACGGGCAGTGCTGGTTTCAAAATATGTTTCTCTGAAAATTATGATTTTAGCTTTTCTGCCATTTTCACACAAAACTGAGATTAAATAGAAGAAATGTCCTCACTTGTTAAACTTTAACATGGTGGTACCAGGAGCAATGAAGCCAGTGTGGAACTGGATCTGGAAGATCTGGGTGTTGGACACCTGACAACAGGAGTACAGATGGAAGTTGTTTTGCCACTTGTCTATGACATTTACTTCTCTGCTAAATTTGCTGAACTATAGAGTTAATCTGAGATCTAAGTGGTGTCAAAAAGGAGAACAAAAAGCAGTGTGTAAGACTTTAACCCACTGACCTGTGTAAACTACCTGTAGTGAAGGTCAGTTTCTTGAAGCTTTGACATACTTTTAAAGCTGTTGCTACATGCTGATGCACTTTTACGATTAAATGAAATTCAATCAAGTTAGGGTTGTGTTAGCATACACCTTTCCTTTTTTTTATTATCAGCAAATGTCCTGTTGGACGTAAACTGGTGTAGGAACCAGAAGAAATGATGGGCAAAGCTACAAAACTGAGCTTTCATTTTGGTGTTCAGCTATGTTTAATATGTCTGCTGTTTCTCCCAGTGTTTCTGTTGCAGGAAAGCCATGGATTCAGGGTGAACACGTTCATTCTTACTACTTCTTTCCCCCTGACAGTTTGTGGGTTTACGAGGGGATTCAAGATGCACAAATAAGTTGCAACCACATCCTGACAGTTTGATGGCTGATACATCAGCTTCTGGTGCCAATGAGATTTTATGTAATGTTGTTTTTGTCAAGTCTGAACAAGATGTTTATTTAATCAGTACACAGACATTTTTTGTAGAACACTGTTTCCAAACAAATGGGACGGGATGCTGTATGAAATTCTTTTTCAAACAAACTGTATTTCTCCCCTGTCTCCACTTGTTTAAACAGGTTACTGACACCAAATTCAGAATAAGCATACGTATATTTACAGAAGCCAGACGATATTGATGAGGAAAAACATTAAATATACTGTATGTAAATTGTGAGTTTTTTTAATTAAGTAAACGTCAATTTTGCAGATCATATTCTTGTTTATTTATGCTTTACAATGCGTCTTGGAATTAGGGTTCTAGTTTCATTATTCCATGGGTGCTGCTACTTGCAATAATAATACTCAGTAGGATGCAGAGTGGGGCACAAGAAGTTTACCTTGGCTTGAAGACGCCCTCCAATGGTCGACCTCATATGGTAGACCGAAACGACGACGTCTCCTTGCACGCTCACGCCCAGCTGGAAAACTACCTTACCCTCCTGGACCCTGTGCTCTCTGGACATGCAGCAGGAGGGAGACGAAACGTGGATGTTACTGTAACAATGTCAGATATGAATTTGTGTTTGTTCGCAACAACGTGATACAATCCTCATCCTACCTCATCCTCTCGTACTCCTGCGCCGTGGTGAAGATCTTTGTCTCTCCGAGGAGGACGTCGCAGAAGGGCCGACAGCCGCTGCGCTGCTTGTTGAAGCAGGGGACCGGAGTTATGGTGAGGCCCTTGATCACCAGGGGCTTGGAGTGCGGTAGACTGGGCTTCTCTGATACCATGCTACACACATAACCTATGTACCTGCGTGGAGAGACGACGAGATCATCATTTTCTTATCCTGTTTTCATTGTCACTGTCCAATGCATCCCTCACCTGTCCACATGAACGTTGTTTTTGTGACAGGTACCAAACTGACATGTTATACATACAGTAGCTGTTCCAAGTCAACAAGCAGAAGCACAACCCAGTTAGAGGAAGATGATGACACAGTGAGAAGTGTGGACAAATCAATTTAAGGACTTGGAACAAAGTCCACCAGAATTATATTACTTATTCCATTTACATAAACCTTGGTTTAACTTTAACTCCGGCTCATGATGGGGCTCTTGCTGATAAATACTACAGCTACTGTCTGGCAGGGTAATAAAATGTCTGTCCTTGAAGGTCTGCCAGCTCTGCAGCCTCAGGAAACTAAGGGAGTGATAGCTGCACTATTTGGCGATCACGTTTTCTACCTACTCTGACCAACCTATTACAGCGAACGTTGCTAGTTTATGAGACTATAAGTTATTTTCTTATGCTAGAATTAAAACAAACTGCATAGCCTTCTAAAGGGGCGGGCAGTGAGCTGGAAGACATTGTCTGTCTGTATTCAGAGAAATGAGAAAGTCGAACATATTCATCGATATACTATCAGTGGTAATACGTTTTTTATTCCTTGTACTTCTTCGAGTTTTCCTCCGCTTTTGTGTTTCTTGTGCTCCACCGTCTGTTTTTCTCTGTGAGCATGTTTTGTTGCTATCAAGAATCGCAAGTTGGAAGTCAGTATTCCCAGCTTCCAATTTGCATGTAACTCGGGAAAACATAGACGTAGCAAACTGATGTTTGTATGGCACGTTTCTGAACTTCACAAGCGTCCGGAGGAGGAGGCTTGTACTGCATGCACACGGAGATGTCTATCATGAGTTTAGACGGCGTCTGTCTCAACTAACCCCACTTTATAGTACCGCTGGGAGTCAACACATCCGTCTGCAGCTCTACATCGATATTTTCCTGAGTTCAGTGCGATGCAGCATTTGTCAGTGTTGTGGGCTTGTCACTGCTCTCGCTGCTTTAGTCCTGATTGCCTCCAAGGAACTTAAAAAAGAAGTAAGGGTCACTGTGTCACTGAGTCTTGCCTTGGTGCCAGACTGTAGTGACTGGTGGCTGTATTGAAGTCAATGGGAGATGCATGGAGAAACAAACTGAATTCGACTCCAACACAGCTGACACCACAGTCTGGCGCAAAAGCAAGATTCAGCGACATAATGACCATTCTTTCTGTTTTAGGTTCCTTGATTGCTGCTCAGCTTCCACACCTGCCCACAGCCGCTCATCTACAGCTCATCAACTCAGCAGTGTATCACCCCAGTTCCTCCAGGCATTGGACTGTTCGGTTTGCCAGTGTTGTACTAATGCTTCAGCCGACTTAATCTCTAGTTATTTGATTCCAAATGTTGGAGTCTCTGACTTACTCTGTGTTTTACTCGTGTCTGATGTTCATAATCTTCCCAGGACCTCTGTCTGCTCTCCTCGCCCTGCGCCTCGCCAGTCTCTCTTGCAGATCTCTCTTAATTACTCAGTAAAACTGTGTTTGTTTTTAGGTCCAAAATCAACACAACCTGACAAGAGGTACTGTATGTTTCCATGCAACAACCCCCATCAGTCATTTCAACAGCAAAGAAATCAAATCTGCTTCCAGGTAATCGACCACTCCCAGCACACACATAAACCAATGACTTGTAACTGACCATAAATCTTATATGATGGGTCTCTTCATCTTTCCTCGCAATTCTATCAAACCACTTTCCTTTTTGTTTCTGCCCGACTTTACCCACCGAGCATGAACATGTCCAGCAGCCGTCAGTTCTTTGAAGACGTTGAAAAGTGTTCATCTTTTCAATTTCTGTTACAGACGTCTGAGGAACTTTTTGTGGTTGAAAAATAAAGTTTTAATGATGGACAAATGTTTTATTTTTCCATGCAGCAAATGCTCAACCTCTGTAGCCTGCATGAGGCCTGCACTCTACCAGGAGAGCTATTAATCAGCTTCATTTAATACCATGTTTTAGTCTGTCAACCTTCATCAGGTAGGCTAGTGTGCCAAGGTTCACAATCACAAAAACTTTCATTGTGGCTGTCCACTGGATGTCTTTTCACAGTCATCAAAGACACTGAATTGACATATTTTGTACATGTGGGTCATTTTGTTCTTATGTCAAATGATTCGACTTAACAGATAAAACAGAGGAAGGAAAATAAAAGGTGTGTCGTAGGTGTTATGATGAAGTCTTTAGAAAAAACAGAAGTCTTGTGTGTGTCTTCTACGGATGCCAGTTTCCTGACCTTTCTTCCTCTCACTTCCCCTCCTCTCTTTCTCTGTCAAACCCACATGCACACTTGTTCGGGGATGCAAACCTGCGGTGTGAGGGCCAGAGGCCAGAACCCGGCCTCTTGGCGCTGAGCAGCTGCATGGCAGGAATCGGGTTGTTGAAGAGGTGGCAGAAGCAGAACATGGCACAAACCAAAACACCCGAGGGAGCACGACCATCCTGAAACACACACACAGGAAAGGAGACACTATTTTAAAAGTATTTTAAAGTTTCACAGCTTGGCAATGTGTGTTAACCCATGCACTGCTTATATTAAATCTTAGCATCATAGCATTGACAGTATAAAGTATGAGCCTGCATGAAGCCACTGAACACAGCGACTCAAAGCTTCTGAAAGCTTGCTGCAGGTTTATACTGTTGCTCCAGCTCTGACTGTTAAAGTAGCAAACAATCTACTTAACTTATTAAAAATTATAGCTCAAAGAAGTTAATACAACATATAAATAGAAATAGGTCATCACAAAATGCAATGCTACTAGAGATTTCTGCTCACTGAATGTAATCACTGTTATAATTTTACTCTGAGTTCATTTCAGGTTGCAGGCAGACAAAAACATTCTTGTGATCTGAGGCAGAGAAAACAGTTTTTAGAAAGGAGTCGTTTGGTGGAGGAGGTTATGCAAGATGGAGCAATTTGCCAAGCCACAGCCGAACCGCACTGACTTGGCAATAACACGCTCCACCACATGCCAGTGTACAGTATTGCTGTCAGTGAATCAGAGAGCAGACAGTGAGGCCTGTTTCAGTGAATACTGCAGTGGTAACTGTACTGCAAAACGTTTTAGCAAAGCGTTTTAGCTGCACTTCAAATGCCGCTGACATGATCAAAGCCTTATTGTTTTGTTATATTCACACTCAAAGTGCAGCTGGTTGCTCAGGAAACTGATCTCTGCCAATCGAAACACGTGTTTTGTGTAAGAAAACCTCTTTGTCTATTTCTTTAACTGTCTCTTTAACAAACATAGACAGCTAAATGAGACATTCAACGCATCACAGTGTGCCATCTATGCTTTCCAACTGACCAACATACCAAACATGACTCACATCTACTAACTGAATTTGAACATCCAAGCCCGACACGCTGGACTAAAGCACTGTTCGCTTCTTTCTCAGGGATTCAACTCTTCTGTACCAGTACTTCGTATTAAGCTGAAGGAATCATGGCACGATGTTAGCAGAGTAAAAGCCAGGCTGTCAGTGAATCAAAACTGATCTGGGTAACTTGGCAGTGCTTCTGTGGACACAAATCCAGACAGTGTATAAAAAAAAAAAAAAAACGAATGTTGGACAGGGATGAATATGATGAAGCGTGTTTATGTGAGCATCTTCTTACCGAGCAGGTGATGACACACACATTCTTGGGATTCTGTTTGAGCCAGTTGTGCATGTTCTTACACACAGCAAACAGGTTGTGAAGGCTGGGGGCCTGGCGAGAAGGCCAATTACACTCTGACACCTGCAAAGAAGTTGGCAGAAGAAAGCAGAAGAGAGGACAGAAGAATAAGGGGAGCAGCAAGAGACACAGGACCAGAAACAGAAAAAAAAGGCAGATTGCAAATGAAAAAAGAGCAAAGATGAGCAGAGAGACAAGGGAGGGAAGAAGAAAGGTCCAGAAAATAGAGGAAGAAAAAAAAAGAAAATCAGGAGGGGAGGAGAAAGGAGAGGTGGAGGTTAGCAACAGCACTGCAGCAGCAGAGCAACACAACACACCAGTTACCACGATGAGTCATCTGCTGGAGATACAGCGACTTCCACAGGCAGACAGGGGGCCATCTTGGCTAAGTTAACTCCACAGCTTGACTCCTCTGCTTTTATTGGGTGTAGACGATACCCTGCACGTTGATTCACTGCTCTGTTACATCTTAAAAATAGCAGCAATACTTATTATGTCTGCATAGATATAAACCCTGATTGTCACTCAAGGGCATCCTTAAACTACAAGATCTCATTTGAGCTCACAGTTCATCCACAAGGAACTGGAAGAAGATTTTATTCACTGGGGATGTCACGGGGCACTCTAACAAAAAGTGTATACACATGAAAAGGCTGTATGGGATTATTTGACCCTACATTAGGTAGCAGAAGCGGTAATGAGTTGTAAGTTGCAGTAACAAGTAAATACAACATGACAGTTGTAACATGACAGCTGTAAATACAACATGGCAGTTCATATTAACATTATTATCAATTTGGAGCTGTAAACAAAACACTGACACAATTTTATATCTTTATTAATTTAAATGTTTTGATGTTATACTGGAGGCTAACGTTGCTAAATATCGTTTATATCAATTTTTAAAGGCCCTAAACCTGGAAAATATGCAAAAGTGAGGAGTTTTGTCATTTTTGCTCTTAGTTATTAGTGTAAATTAGTGTAAATAAGGAAATAAAGCACTATCATGAATTTTAAGGTCATAAAATATCGTTATTTTGCCAGGTGCCTGGATATTTTCTCAGAAAAACACAGGTCAAGTGTTCATTTTCAGTGATATTGTTATCCAATTATAACTTGGACCATGTAAGACTATATGATGTGGACCTTTCCAGCTAAAAGTGGCAGTTGCAGGTCATCTGCAGGCTTATTTTTGCATTAAAAAATGCATGCAAGAAAAATGAAGAAATAATTCACTCCTGTTCAAACTAAGAAGCACTTACCGAGCTCATTCAAAAGAGCCCAAAGCCATGCCTGTACTGCAAATGGTTCACCAGCCGCTTTTAATTTACCCTGGGCTACACTGGTAATGACCTTTTAGGATCATTTTACATATATTTCCAGGAATAGGAACTGATTAGCTGCTAAATGGTGCACTGCCTTCACCAGCTAGTTGTCAAAATTGTCTATCTGCTGTCTGGTGCACGACGATAGCTTTCAGCAGGTTTACCAGAGCAGCTGAAAATACTGGAAATAGGTGCTGCTTCAGGTGTGAAGGAACCAAAACTTAGCTTCAGCCCTTAAAACTAAAACAGAGGGAAGGATGCTAAAATATTCTGTAGCACTAGAGTCAGATGATCATTCTCTGTGGATTTGTATGCTTGCTCCCCAGTTGACAAAATGTACTCACCGTAGCTTTAATGACAGTGGAGAGGCGAACAATGATACGCCCAATCGTGGGAAATCTAATTAGAGGCTTCACTCTGGGTGCTGCCATAATTTATGAGCACATGTGGCAAAAGTCTCTACTTAAAACATTGTGAAGTCTAAGTAAATCCTCCGGTCTCACTCTGATCTTGGGAGTGAAGATGGTGCATCAAGTGCAAACAGCCATGTACAAACTAATAATTCTGCCTCACCTGAGGCGGTATCACACTCACCCTGTTGGAGAATTTGGCGCCGCGGTAGTTGCGCTGTGATAGGTTGAAGACAGTGTAATGGTCGGCATGGCGACTGTCGAGGAAGGAGCGGATGTCCTCTACGTGGTTCTGGTAGCCAATCTGCACTGACTCCGCCGGGTAGGTCATCACTGGAAAAATAATTCGATATTTAGCTGCAGGATGAGATGCTCTGAAGTCAAGTTGGAAGATTTTTGAGAACGTCCTTCAACTTTCACCCTGTTCGAGTATTCCTCTGCAATATGCGAATTGAAATTTGAAATATGGAGAGTAGAGTAGGCTCTCATCCAAGCATGACTATCAGCAGTTTCACACAAAGCATTATGGGATTGAAAGCCCTCAGGTGACAGATGTCCAGCTGACGGTGTTCCCTAAAGGGCAAACTGCTGCTTCTCGCTCGTGTGAGGCTTCAAGCGATTTGAGAATGAGAGGCGAGGACAGAGGGAAAGCTGAGGGTGCAGGTGTCTGTTAATACAGTCTTCAGCTTCATTCGCTTACATTGTGAGGATATTACACACATTAAACGTCATATTTATTTTGTTTTCTACATTGTACGTAGTGCTGCACTACTGATTTTTTTTTTTGCCATGTTGTGCAGTTCACATTTTAAGTCCCTGAAAGCTATTTTCCTAATCAGATTCTTACTCTGAGAATAAGGATCCTATATGAACACATTAATGTCAGTTTTGCCACGCAAAATCAGAATTCAGATACATTTTCATTTTAATATTACAATAGTTGGATTGTTTGACACTTTGGTGACAAATTGAGTCAAACTAAAACCACACAATCCAAAAAAGCTGAGTCTTTAACAGATTCTTTTAAACTTCCCTTACTTTTCTACTTCTTGTTTATTTAGTCATTAATGTGTTTCAGGGCTGCAATTGATAATTATTTTCATTGACGATAAATCTTCTGTTTATTGTCATGATTAACAGATTTTAAAAATGTTTCAGTTTATTTTTGTCCAACTATGAGTTCAAAACCCAAAGACTCTTCATTAAAAGTCATAAATGGCAAATAAAAGCAGCAGGTTCTTACATTTAAGAAGCTGGAACCAGCAAATATTTGATATTTTTGCTTTAACAATGACCGAAACATTACGCAAACTGAAAAAATACTTGGCGATGCGTTTACTCTCTATCTAATTGACTAAGTGAGTAACTGACTAATCATTGCAGCAACACACTTTTCAGTAGTTTCACGTCTTATTCAATGGCTTCTAGGCCATTTGACCCATTGACTCAAAATCAGTGCCACAATGTCTTTGGTTACTAGCTGAATGAGACACACCTGTTTTCACTGGACTTTGGTGGAATTTCTATTTATCATGAATATCTTAGGCCAAAGGTCAGAAAACTGTAAATAGAGTTTATTCATTTGATTTGATTTTGAGGTGAGATTTCTCCACACTGCTGCAGTGAAATGTAACCAGACCTCTACCTGTGATAGAGTACGATGAAAAGACAATGACGAGCTAACCTATGAGGGGACTGATTTGACATAAAGTCAAAGGTCAGAATAATATACATAGAGCTTGACAAATATTTCCCATGTTTATCATGTTTTGGTGACTATGTCAGCATACACACAGCTCACACAGGATGCACACAAGGTCCATTAGCTACAACAAAATGTGTTTACCTATGATCCGTGTCGTGATGTAGGCGATGTCCAGCTCCCCTTTAGTGTACCTGTAAAGAAAGAAGAAGGTGATTCGAAGATGGTTTCAAATACTTCTTCCATCAAATCCTCATGACACTGACAAAAGAAAGAGCAATACAAAGAAGTGTTTCAGCCACCTGACCAAAAAGTCTAGTATTTCTGGAATGTGTGGAAGCACGGGCATGCAGCAGGCACGTGTTGTTTTCTGATAGACATTCAGTCAGGACGGTGAAACGATTCCCCTTTCCTTGAAAAATATCAGCTCATTAAAAAGAGATCAATACATGACTGTCTAGCATCCAAAAGGTTGATGCGCCTCTCGCTGCACCAGGCTGCACGTCATGCATATCCGAGTAATCAGACTCAACAGGCGCTACAGCAGCAGCTTCCACGTGTCTGGCTGTGTGGGGAACTTTTTCAGGCTCACCACATTAGGGGCTGAACTGCTCCAGATCAAAGGAACACCATATGTGAATTCTTCATTTCAGCACCATTGCCTTTCATTGCCAAAGTTAGCTATTCCATATGGAGATTTTTTTTTTTTTTTACTAAAACTCAGAGAGCAGCTGCAGTGCACACACACATACAAGCAATCCACTGCTGCTGCACCATGGAAGTGATGGAAAACATGACAGAGTAGGAAGCAGGTGCAGGGTGAGGTTTAGGGTTGGAGGAGGGTTTATTGTAATGGACTACAAACTCATTTATTTCCTCTAGAAATAAACATTCAATCTGGTTTTCTCTTGATAGACATCCAAGGTACGAGTGTAACTAGTATGCAACCTAGGCTTTCAACTTCTCTCTTGTCAGTTGTCCAGTAGCTGAAGAAAAGATTCAATATCTTTACAACTTTGAGTAAAAATCGGAAGCAGTTACCTTGAAACGTATTTAGTGAGAAATTCAACCTGAATCAAAGTTATTCAAAAATTGTTTCCAACAGAGAAAGTCAGAGAACATTTTGGTGCATGAGTTGACATCATGTGACGATAGTGGATGAAAGTAAACACTGAGTTGATGGTGTGAAACTTTTACTAAAGTCGTGTACTGTATGGCCACTGTATCGTTCCCTTTGCTCTTCCTCGTCCTTCAATTACAGAAAATAGCTGTCAATATGTTGTTTCATCCATGCTGCCCCTGCGTTTTGAGGTGACAGACATGAACAAAGAGAAGTCGGAAGAATGAATTCCCAATTCGGGAAAATGGGACCATCCACGGAGCATGTGACTACAGCGTCTCTATTAAAACAGATGATGTTTGTGGAGTCTTGTGTGGGAAGGAGGAGCCAGAAATTCTGGAGGAATAAATACTTGCACTAGAGTCACTTTGGATTCTGCTATGATCTGGAGCCAATTACCAACAAGAGGAGAGCTCAGAGATTATTTCATAACTTTTAGGGTTAAAAGTGGATTAATCTTCTTCCTTTTTATCAAACTGACTGCAGCAGCGATCTATGAAGTTGACCATCATTCTTGGGTGTTTATCTTCTGTAATGTTGACTCCTGGCAGGACCAGGAGGGAAAATGTGCTTTATTTCATGAACATAACATTAAGAAAAAGAGAGAGAGACCCAGAGTCTCTCACCTGAATGTGCCACACACACCTCGGTCTGCTAGCTAAAGGCCAATGTGCTTAAGACAACAAAATGAAACACACCTTGGCCAAACTTGTGCATTTGTCTGAGTTTTAACTGGTGGAGACATTTTGAATAATGTAAAAATATGTCTCAAAGTTCTAATTGTTTTCAGAGCTTTTAATGCAGATACACATTATATCTTCCCAAAGTTACTCATTATTATAAAGATTTCACCCAGCAGCAAGCAGCAGGCGGCCCTGCTACCCACTGCAACACAATTATCATGTAAAACACATTAGCAGGCTAATGTGTATCAGATTGAGTTGAGTTGCTGCCTACTGTGAAAATCCCTCAAGCAGAGCTGATCTGGGGCAGTCAAGTCTGTGTGGTCATGGAGGAGTGCCATATGGCCCTGATGCAATCCTGGACCTGGTTATGTAATGCAGCGCCACTCAACTAGTCTGCTTTGGTGAGAGTGAGAGGAGGCTGAAGTGTGTCTTGAGATAGTCTGGGCCATGTATTCTGGGATATCAGCATCAAACATAGGAAATTCCCCCCAAATACCTAATTGTTGAGAAAGCAGTCAAGAGCTAATATGACACACACACACACACACACACACACACACACACACACACATCTTGAGTTAAATCCAGCAGAGAGAAAAGAGGGAGGAGGCTGCTGCTGCGTCTCTAAGCCCTGGATAATGAGGTAATTGGACCACAGTTTGTGTTTCTATTTTCATCCAATTCTGTGTGTTTAACCCAGAGTCTAAATGCAGACGGCAGGTTTCACAGTGACACTAAAGCTAATTGCGTGCCTCTCCTGAAGCCAGTGTACAGATTTCTTCATGTTATTGTGAGGTTGCCAGGGCACAAATTGTTTTTTTTACCTTGAAAAGAAAAAACAGGGGTGTTTCCAATATTCTGAAGGAACTGAACAATAACGCATTTACTTCAACAATTTCAGCCATGAGATTTGTACAGGGGATTTTAATTGGTTTTACCTGCTTCTTTCCCAATATAGCTGGGTGGCTTTTAGAGGGGAGAAGCAGGTCAGGTGTCGGGTTTAAATGGCCACGGCCAACAGCCACAGAGTATGCAAATGAGCAGTCTCCCCGACCTGTTGAGGTTTGAGCTGCAGCCAATTAAAAAGTAAAAAATGAACTGAGGGGAAGGACACGACTGGAAAAGAGGAGCACAGCCGACACTTGGGAGTTTTCTTCCTTTTTAAATGGAAATTGTTCAGTAGATGGTGTCCTCCTTCAAAATGATGTACATGATGAAGTATCATAACTAAGATTTACTACTAGAGTGGCTTTCTTGTGTGTTTGTATAGTTGTCTGACAATTATGACAAGAGCATCTTGTTGCTTACACCTTATAAATAAAGTTGAATTGAGTTGCTATAGCAACCTCCACTGGCACAGTTCAAGAGAACAGAAGTGTTTGTTTACATTGACTGCTGGTTAGAAACCCCCTGCACCATGCTCGAACTTGAAAGCGTGAATGTTAATTTCAAAGTGTATACATCTTATTCATCTAAAATGAATGCTGCTTCCTGCTGTCATACCTTATAATATAATAGCAAAACTTTCATTAATGTTGGTTTGTTGACATAATGTACCTGTTGGGCCACAGGCTAAAGAAAATGGCAGCTCGAGTTTGCTCTGCACGAGCAGTTAGTCTGAGATGTCGCTGATGCTAAAGATGCTAAACAAAACAATACTGCGAGCTGAAGTGATGCGCCTTCTGGTGGGCCTCATGGGAAATAAAGTAAAATAACATCTAGTTCAGTGTAAAACCGCTCAGTGAAATGCATCATCTTGCTCAACAAATATCACCAACAACAACATGGCGGCACAGAAAAAGTCACAATAAATCAGGTCATATTGACAACTGTGAACTGCTCATACACAGAACCAGCTCTATGAGGTGTAAGTTATGGGTTTCGGTGACCATTCAACCAAACGTCGTCACTAACGCCACAGTTGGGTGTGTAGCCTTTATAATTACGTATTTCAAAGTCTTGTATATCATTAGTTTTATGACAACTTGTGGCTTTATTAAGCTGAAAATGATCTTATATAGGGGGCGGCTGTAGCTCAGCGGGTCGAAAGGTCGCTAGTTCAAATCCCGGCACCGGGCAAGGCTGAGCTGCATGTTGAAGTGTCCTTGAGCAAGATACTGAACCCCACATTGCTCATCAGTGACGGCCCTGGGATGAGCTGGCGACTTGTCCAGGGAGTACCCTGCCCTCGCCCTGAGACAAGGCTGGGATTGGCTCCAGCAGCAACACCCCGTGACCCCATGGAAAGGGATAAGCGGTTACGGATAATGACATGACATGATCTTATATATTGATACACATCATATTGTGCGATTTGTGGCACAATTCAAGCAGGATCAAAGAAATAACTTGTCTCCATCCACTACCACACAAGTTTTTTCTGAAATAAGGTCCCATGGTGGTGCACTGGAATAAGCGTGACTTTGGCTCTGTATAGTACATAAAATAATCAGAGCAGAAACACCAGAGAGGTCTTGTTCACGACATCCCTTTGATTCAGTCTATTCTGACAACAGCAGTTGGTTTCAGTAGCTATAGTAACCCCGACTACCTCTGTTTAACTTAGGTCGAAATGTCCTTGGTCCAACACATTCTGGAGATGCTCTTTCTATCACAGCACTTTTTTCTTTTTGTGTGGTCCGTTTACTGCCTGCTAAACTAGCTCCTCTATACTAGCTGTCTGAGGCCAATGTGTCACACCATTGCACAAAGACTGCATATGTTGGTGAGCCACACTGTTTGCCAAATATTTTTTGCAAAACAACTTAATTTTGTGCTCAAAGTCACTCATTTTGAGCTGTTGCTATTACAGAGTGATGATGTATGTCTTCAGTAGTATCCGGGAGTGTGAAGTCATCCTCCGGGAGCAGAGGGGAAAAGTTTAGCAGAGAAGCTGTCTTGTGGCAGTAAATGTGCAGTAAAGGTTACAGACTGACCGTGAATAAACTCTGCTGCTCCTCAGTACAAAAGAAGAACTTCTGCTAGCACTATCCCTGCTAATACTCATGCTGCTTGTCCATGCTGCGATCGCTCATCCACGCTAGTGTTGTTGATCTTGCCAGAACGGGAGTCTGGCTGCGATGGTAATAACTATGTATGACTATTCACCATGCACCCATTCTCTGTTTGAGAAAGAACACTGGCCGTCAGTCAGGGAGAAACACTGCCTGGACGGGGGCTTTTAGACTTGGTTGATGTTGGGCCAGCTGTTATATATTGAACTCTCGACTCCATGGGGACTTTCACTGACGATACCTTGTCCGACTGTCGTCAACCCTCACTGGAAGTGCATTCAGCTTGCTGTTAGATGTATGCTGCTCACACACATCTACCTAGCGAGGCCGGAGGAATGACAACAAACACATGCACACATGCAGATGCCCACCAGCACCACAGGCACTTTGGCATCTGCATGTGTGCATGTTGTGTTTATGTTTCCTACTGGAAAGCAAACATCTGGAACACAAAAGCCATTTTAGGCCAGATTGTATCAGTGGTGGGTTCTCTGAGAGAGTCTCCGGTGACTATAAACACACACACACACTCACACACACACACACACACACACACACACACACACACACACACACACACACACACACACACACACTCACACACACTCACACTCAAATAAACACAGTGTAAGTGGGTTAGATCCCGATGGATGGAAGATTTGGCTTTTTCTGCATTCCCTCCATGCTCAAAAATTTTTTGTCTTTTTGGGGGCCATTGTTATGGCACATCTGCTTTATAATGGATAAATTAACATTGAGAAGGATGGCCAATATACTTGACAACAGAATGTCACTGGTCGCCATATAAAGTCTTCACTGCAATCTACTAACATCTGTCACTCATAACAAAGAAATGTTGCCAAAACTTGAACCAGATTTATTTTTCTTTTTTTGCTAGTTAACGCCGATTTACTTCATGTCGGTTCTCTAATGTAAGAGAAGCCCAGAGAGGAATGCAGTTATAGAGACAATAAGAGTGGTGTCTGTCTGCCGGGTTCAGTGTTAATGGAATGGGGACAAATGAGAAACAAAAATGAAAATAAATGAGAAAGGGTGGATGGAAACCAGTCAAAGTGAGACAGACTGAGCAGAAAGTAGAGAGAGATGAATGTGTGTCTGGCGGGGAGGGTGGTGGGAGGTTGGTGATGGTGGTGGAGGGGGTGGGGGTGGAGGGGGGGTGGTCTGGGTGCAGACCAAGGACACTGTGCCTTTCACAAACCCAGATCAGCCACCCAGACTCCATGGCCGTTGTGTTTTCTCTCAGACGGAGCAGCACACAGTTGAGCGTCGTTGCCAGATTGGTTTCCCCGCAAAATTTCTCACCAGCCAGGTAAACAAACGAGCAGGCTGTTTCAAATAATTCAGCAACTGCCTTTTGCCTTGAATATAGATTAGACAGAGGCAGAGAGGAAACCCACTGAGGGTGTTAAAAGAGGGCCTGGTTAACAACTGTACCCGCAAGGGTTTAGCCTTAAATCAAGCATGTTCAGAGAGTCAGGGGAATTTCTACTGAAGGGTTCCAGCAGTCAATAAACTGGAATGAAGAAGTCACGCATACTCAACCTCTGGCAGAATTTATGCTTCTTCCTCTCCTAGAAAACCTTCAAGCTGCAAAAAAAAAAATCCCCTTATATATATAAAGACATTTCTGCCAAAGGGGTAAACAAAAAACAGAAGGTTTTAATGACACTAGAATAAAAATTGAGCCACTACAAAGCAAAGCCTGATCTTAAAGAAGTAAAATGTCATCAGTACACTGATAAATATTATTATACGTTTGTCCTGTAAAGTTAGCACTTCAGTACACTTAATTTCAGCATTCATTTCACACATGGCAACATTAGAATTTATCTTGAATCTTTTCCACAAACGAAAGTCAGTCCAAAAGGCCTCCACCGACTCCTGAGGATAACATCGGGCTTTTTAGCTGTTCGACGTCCTGCCATGTTCACCAGCTAGTTGCTAATTTTGCTGCTTGGTGCTGGGCAGATGAGTGTCTGCTGCAGCCGGAAACGTGGGTGAGGAGAGCAGTGCGAGTCAGTCAGAAGAGTAAAGTTTCAGACTGTGGAATCAGAACAATGAGGTGAAAGAGAATGAATGCTCCATGGTGCTGAGGGGAATGACAGATTATAATTCTCTGTGAGTTCATCACGACGGGCATGCCCCTTCCTTACTAGACAAAGTAATTTTATTCATTATAAATTAATATATGTCCACAGTTTTAAGCAATTCACACAAAAAAATACTGTAATCTAGTGTTCTCTTAATAGACAGTTATGGAGTCCACACACCACACAGTCAACTTTCTTGTCAGCTCTGGCTGAAAAAAGAAGAATAAGTATCTGATGAAAAAAAAATGGAGTGCAGTTGCCTTTGAGAGGTTTAACGACGGGTTAACTCAGAGGTGATAAACATTTTCCCTTCAAGGGACAAAACTGAAACTTAGTGGAAGACTGCAGGTTATGAATGCAAAACAACAGCACAGAATCAGCATTGTTAGAAGCAGGAAGCTCTTTTAACTGCAGCCCATTAGAGACTCCTTCCATATTTACCTTTCACAATAAGAGTCCCTACACACTGCATAAACGCTGATCAGGGAAAACTTGCATTCACTAAAATTCGAGACCACTTTACTAACAGGCCACTGAATACATTTTAACGACACATTAAATAAGGTGGGATATACTTCAATTAATTTTAAATTGGATGTTATTGTTCTCAAGTAAAAGAGCCTTTCACTTAGAGAGTTGTTGCAAGTAATGGAATGCAAGCTTAATTCAATAAAGCTGAAAAGCATCATCTAATAAATCCAAAATCCAGAATCAAAAAAGAGGCAACAACACAAGGCAGGCAGAAGGCAGAAAACATGGGGAGATGGGACACGGAGTCACAGGAACAGACAACTGATGGAGAGCACTGGGAGCACACAGCCTATATACACAAGGGAGGGAGAGACAATGGACACAGGTGAAACACACCAGTTAGGTGCAGACAATCCCAGAGGCGGGAAAACAGACAAAGGGAGGAAATGTGACATGACACAGGAGGACATAACTCAATACTCAAACTATGACAGGCCCTGTAATTTAGGGCAGCTGTGTAGTTTAATGGTCTGTATTTAAACGTGCTAATGTTGGTGTATGCTGTCAGTTATTTTTTTTGAAAGAGAATCTGAATCAACATCTCAGACCTTTAAAAAAAACTGGAATCAGCCAAGAAAATTGCAATTAGCGAATGTCTTCGGCGAGCCCGAGTTTGGGCAGCCCTGGTCTACAGCAAAAGCAATAAGCCATGAGAAGATAATCTATTTCAGATAATAAAAATCATTTCATCATTCTAAAATAAGATTTTATAACTTCCTTGAGAGTAGCAGACCTCTCGGGAGCACATACTGCAGCTCTTTATTACATCTCTCTAATTAGCTGCTGACTTGGTCTCCAAGTTACTCCCTCATGGGGAAAAACAGGGAAACCACCAATGAAGGTCAACGAGCAACACCCAGAAAAACATCCTATACAATCCTATCATCGTGCTTCGAATGGCTCTATAGATCCAGCATGATAGATGGTCAGGCGTTTAGCTCAGTACGCAAGATGTTTATTTATTTATGAGAGCAATAAACCGTAGTACAGAGTACACACTCAACCTTGGGAAATCATTTGTGTTGTCATCGTTTCTGTCCTTCCCTTTCTGAAATTAATCTATTAAATGTTACACAGCAAATGTTCCAGCACTCAGCAGGATGGCTAATGTTGTCGCAGAATCATCACAGACACCTTCCTGAGCAGTTTCACAGCGAACCGAACTGCGGCCCATTATTTCACCTCTGCCCATCCACCTTTCCTTTCTGAAGCTTTCAGCCGGTTGCCACGGCAGCCTGCCTCCCGCCGCCCCATTATCCCAACCACCCACTCACACATTCACATACAGTCCACACAAACACACGCCAACCGACACACACGCGGCCCTAATGAAATGAATCCTTCTGTATCAGCAGCGCACTGGCCATTTGGCACAATGAACTGCTATGAATAATTCAGCCAGGAGAGGAGACGGCAAAGACAGGAGAGGGAAGGTGGAGATGGGGGGGGTGGGTCGACCCAGAAACGCGAGGGAACCACAGGATGGGAGAGGTGGGAGCTTGCCAAGATGTGAGCTGCAGAGGAGGGGAGACACAAGAGATGAACAATCACGATCGAACTTGCTGAGTCAATAGCGAGAGAGGAGCTAGCGAGTGCTTCTGACAATACAGAGGCCCCTTTGTGCTGCCCTGTGCAGATGCCTGTGAACAAACACACTGGGACGACCGAGCCGTGCCAGACTCGGCTACCTCCCCCTTTGCTCCCTCCCTGTGCTCCACACTGCTCTGTTTCACTTGTAATCATCAGCTGAAATAACATTCAAGTAATCACTACACGACAGTAATCAGGTGAAAAAAATCCACCTATTTCAACACGTGAGCCAAGCGTTGATTTCTCATCATTATCATAATTATCAACTATGTTTATCTCTTGTTTGGGATCTTCAAAAAAAAGAAGACACAGGTGATAAAATATAGTGCAGAAATTCCCTCATGGTGTTCCTCAGATATTCAAAGGAGTGGGAGGTTTCTCAGCAGTAGCATTACACCAGCTCACCAGTGTATTCTGGTCATTTCGTGTCTCACTCTGATTGTTTGGCTTGTAGATGTGGGATTGTCTTTTGTCACTGAAGCTCCAAACTAGAAGTCTGCGTACACTACGATCTAAGACCATCCTTTCCTATTAAAACACTGAAGGTTTTTATAACATTTCTCGCACTACTCTCAATAAAAACCACCCATAATCACAAAGCTTAAAGAGGCCTTAAAACTCTCACCGACACACAGCATCTTTGATATCAAGAAACCTAAAATATCTTCCAGCGGCACAGCTGTTTCACTTGCACTATTAGATCCAAACATCTGGACCAGTATGTACTCTCTGACCTGAGCTACACAGGCAAGCAGACAGCAGGTGATGGTAACAGGAACAGTTCGAGTTGCAAATGTAGTATTTGTGCCACCAGCAGGCAACGAGTGTCAACCTGTGTCCTTTGTCCTCTCACACTGCCTTGATGAGGAGAGGAG
This sequence comes from Acanthopagrus latus, assembly GCF_904848185.1. Classification (NCBI taxonomy): domain Eukaryota; kingdom Metazoa; phylum Chordata; class Actinopteri; order Spariformes; family Sparidae; genus Acanthopagrus; species Acanthopagrus latus. Next base: position 22,690,105 of record NC_051049.1, read on the forward strand.
AGAGACAAAGGACAGAGCTCGTGAGCAGATTTTATTAACTTGAGTAAAAAAAAAAAGAAAAAAAAAGGGACAGATGTGCAGGAACTGAAAGAAACGTAAAAACAGACGAGGATGCACTGTAGGAGAATCATGTCAGAAACTTGAACACACTTCAGCTTCTGCCTTTGCAATGTCTAGTTAGCCGATTGTTCTGACCTCGCAGATCTCACACACACACACACAACCCCCCGGAAGAAAAAAAGCAGACTAGGTTTGCAAAGGCCTTAGGTTTGCTGCACAAGAGCAGCACACTGTGTACAATTTATACTGTTCAATGAAGAGGAGAGCTATGGAAACACCTGGAACCGAACAAATATTGGATTTAATGCAGGAACCCACTCAGACAAATAGGGCTTAATCATCTCATATCATGCCAAACATCACCAAACCTCTTCCGGTCAAGCCAGAAGCAAATCTATGTGCCAGGTATACGCAAAACAGGATCCAAATGTAGACACAGGAGCAGGTAGACTGACAAAAAGAAAAAAGCGAGCTTTAATAAGAGCTGAAAACCAGTCCGAAGACACCAAAACACAGAATGAGATGAAACAAAAAGGTAGGTAACAAAAAGCCAGCACCAGAGAGAATCCAGTTAACTTAACCATGAAACAAATATAGAACAAACGATGAATCCAACGGGAACAAATCCAGAACGCAAGATGACAACAGGAGTGATGTGAGGATGAGAACTGAATTGGGCGAACCAACAAAGAGTCAGGGAACAACACAGGCTTGAAGATAAACTAAACTAACAAGGGAATGAGGTGCAGGTGGAGAGACACTGGCAACGGGGCGGTGCTAACGAGACAGATGTGAGACAGGTGTGGGGGATCAGTGAGTGTGGGGAAAGAAACACAGGAGGAGACGGAACAGTGGGAACACAGCCGAGAAGGAAGCAGTGTCAGCAACTACAGGACGCGAGGATACGACTATGAAATAAAACAGGAAATCAACAATGGTCACCATTGTGCGACGGAATATCATTTTTGTTGGTGACTTACGTGGAAACCTGGTGCATGACCTTGGTGGACGTGTCTTTCAGCGTGTCCTTCAGGTTGTCCTTGAAGTTGCTGAAGAACTTCCCGGCCCCTCCCTTCACCATATCCAACAGCCCTCCGCCGTAATTGGCATCCATATCTGTGGACAGAGGACCGACTGCCAATCAGAGTCCAGAGGGAAACAAACGCAGCACACACACACTGAGGATGGCAGCAGAGATACACAGCTCGAAGAAACTTCCACTCTGACTTTTTGTCAACAGAAGACACATTTCTGTTTTCCATGAAGATGATTTTTTCATTTATATGATACCTGCTGAATAATTGTGATGCTTCAGTTCCAGACTGGAGATTTCATTTGACTTCAGTGATCAACATACAGTATGAGTCACTGCACGACACGCCAAGTACACACGTGTGTAGGTGTAAAGGAATGATTGACAGGGACACAAGAGACGCAAAATAAAATGAATACCATCTGGACCAGTGTGTGTGTGTGCGTGCGTGCATGCGTGCGTGTGTGCGTGCGTGCATGTGTGCGTGCGTGTGTGTGCGTGTGTTAACTGTAAAGAAAAGGGAAATGCTGGAATAGACTCAAGTGTCATATCTTAGTCAGCAGCCCTCTGGTGATTTTCTCTCCCTCTCCTTCTCTTCCCTTCATACATCCACAGGGGCATCACATGAGATGCACTGTGGCAGTGCTGACAGTTTCAAAGACAAAAGGGATTTTCAGCATTTCCAGCTCGAGTCTCCTCTGAGCACCTTGGTACATAAAAAAACTTCTTGTACTCTTGTCCACAGGAGAAACCACCCCCGGACAAAAACTCACAATCCATCATTTCGTGTTCCTGTTTATCACCCGACAGGAACACGTGGCTCTGTGAAGCTGTGGTTCTCGTAGCGAATGAGTCCTGCCTGACGACAGCTGATGCCTCAGAGGTATCAGGTTTTATTTCAGGCATGGACTGTTTAGTTTTCAAGAGCCTTTTCATTATTTTCAAATAGGATACATGCAATACTTGTGTTTCCTCACCTCCCTTGCCTATTTTGTCTGCGTGCTCCTGGTCTGCCCTGTCCATTCCTCTTCGCCCTGTGCTGCAAGCGTTCCAGTATTTTCCTAGTCATTTTGGACCTGACTTTTGCCTCTGTCGGACTCCTTTTTGTGTGATCTCTTGTGTACTGGATGACTTCAGTAAAGAGGGCCTTTTTTTTGGAGGTGGGGGGGGCCTGAATTGTCTTGTGTTGTGCTTTTGGGTCTATGTGGTATCTTTAATCATCTTGTATTTTTAAAATCTATTCTTTTTTTTGCTTTTTCTATTTCTTAGTTTAGTTTTTTTTATGTTTTGCATCCTAATGTCTTTTAGACACATTTTGTTCTGTATTTTAAAGCTGTAAGGCACTTTTAATATTGTCTTGTGTCTGATTTGTGCTATACCGATAAACCTGCCTCACTTTGCCTTATGTCTGATGCCCTTTTTACGTGTATGCAAGCAGGCATATGCCACTGTGCCTAAATCTATGGGGACCTATTATATATCATATCTCCACTTCCAGAGTTTTTGCAGAATTTAAAAAGAGGTGCTGGGTCAAGCTGAGGTCTGACAGATGTGGGTGCACGCTGGCTTCAAGCTCATACCACACTGAGTATCTCCTCAAATGCAGTGCTAATGTTATCAGATTGATAACTAGCGCTAGATACAATTTGTGGTGTAATGAAGTGATGGATATTAACAGCAGACTTTCACACTTACACACAAAGACATTACATGTCTCAGAGGAAATCTATCCAGATCCTGGCTGCTGCTGCTGCTGCTGCTGAGACAAACTTTCCCCATTAATCATAAACAATAACTGCTTCGTATTCGTTCGCTGTGTTTTCCCTCTCCACTCACTCCTTCACAGACTTCACTCATCTACTTCTGAACCCTCCATTCCTCTCTTTCCCCATCTGCTTCACTCCATCCTGTCGTTGTCGTCCTCCTCCTCCTCCCTGATGGTTGTTCACTAAATTCCAAATTTAGACTTTTCATCTCCGACTGCACAGGCCTGAAATGTGTGACAGGGATTTATTTTTCTGAGGAGTAAAGCTCCTGCTTGTAGAGCTCATATGATCCCCCCCAAAATTCCCAAAACTCAAATAGAACTGTGCCTGCGGCAGTCAAAACAGATGCTGGTGTCTGTTTAAACAACTGAATCACACAAAATGTTCTCAGCTGATTGTTCACTCATACAGTGACCAGAGTGTAGTAATGCTATAAAAAAATAAAAACACACCATCTCAAAATAAATGTGACCACGGTTATCTCCGACTGGGCCTACGACTTAGACATTTGAAAAGACCACCTGTGTTATGAACCTGGGATGTGGCGTTAAGTCATTCACTCACACATGCCAGCTGCAAATATCACACTTAATATTCATGAGCACGACTTATCTGAACACGTGCTTTATGTTTTTATCTGCCAATCTCCTTCAGTACCAACTGACCCAGACTAGAATACAGATGGTGCAACTTGATCTCATCAATCACTACAACATTGCTGCACCTGATATGAATGGCTGAAAACTAATCCTGTTGACATTTCGGGGTTTTAAATGAAGGCACGAGCATGAAAACACAATATAAAAGGAACAAATCCAGATAGTGCACCACAGACATTATCACATCTCTGGCCTTAAACCTTATGACCTGACAGCTGGCCTTGTTTTCTACATCCTCATGTCCTGTCCTCAGCTATTTGAGGTGAAATTTTGGGAGCGTGCTCAGGTTATTTCATCTCTGTTTATCTCTACAGCAGAGAGTGTCGACACTTGGTAAGAGAAAAAGGGAGGACAACGCAGAGCAGATGCCTGATATACAGAGAGTAACCCAGTTAACTCTGCTGCTGACTGAATTAACTTCTGAATCATTTAATTTTGTGGCTGTTTCCTGGCCTAATGCCAAACAATCACCATTTAACCTTCATCTGATGGAATAGTTCTACACATGAGGAGATGTGCTTTGACCTTCCTCTGGAGGGTTACCTTAGAGGAGTGCTCGTCAAAGCGAACTTGCCATTGTGATCTTTGTGACCTGTACAGAATTCTGTATAAACATCAACTCAAAAGACAGAACCAGGCTAGCTCTTTCCGCCTGTTTCTCAGCAAACAAGAAAGTATTTCTTAAAACGCTGAACAACAAGCCATACATGTTAAAGTCAGACATATTAAACATGTCTATACTGACGACACAGTCTGAAATGCTCCTCTTGCATCACTCAAGAAACTCTGTAAGTTCTGGTATATTTTCAACCTCGTTGCGATGCAAATTTCCCAGCCGGTGAGCATGACAGGACGTATTAAGAAAACCTGAATCATGTCCTGGCTTGAAATCAGGAGTTATGTGAGACCTGCCAGGCATGTTCAGATGCCTGCACAGGTAAAGAGGCATCTGTGATGATGAAGGAAAAAATATGCTCCAGAGACATCTCACTACAGGGAGAGCTGCTCCACGAAAACACGGCCAGGCAAATAACTCACCCCTCCTCCCTCCCTCCTATCACTTCCATACAGTTGACCAATAGAAAGAAAGAGAGCGAGAGAGAGAGAGATACAGAGAGAGAGATGACTGTAGGTAATAGAACGACAGCTCTAGTTATGTCCAGAGCGATCAGTGGGCTGACTGAATATGTCTCCAAACATTTCTCACACAATATCCAGCTTGGTGTAAACGGCAACACAGCAAACACACCGAGCTGCACTAGAGGTGGTCCCTGTCATTTCCTGAACCTAAATGACTGTGGCGTAATTCCGGACTCTAATCTGCTTAATCATAGATGCTGCTGATGAGACAAGGGGCGTGTGATTAATCTTCAACTATTACACAGCTTAACAAGATGTTTTCTTCCCGGTCAGCACGGCGGAGAGGTGGTCGTCTGGCAACAGCTGTCTGTAGATAGTGTTTGCAGGCTACCACATGACATTTAGGAAGTTGATATAAGGTCAACAAAAACAAAATTCAGTGTGTTTCTCACTGGAACATGCTGCATTTAATTTCTTACAAAACATTTGCAAAAGTTTGTTTGCAGGGAGCAGGGCCAGGCCTGGATGCCAATTTGCCACAGTGGCCAAACTGTGTAATTACAACATCGTGTGATCCACACTGGTCCAAAAACAGTTTTCCCACAGGCTAACACTGGTAAAAAAAAAGGGGGGGGAAATGGAATGACTTATTTCATTAACATGTGGCTCGATAAACAAAGCCAAGAAGAGACGCACCATTAGATTATTTTCTTCCCATTCAAGTTATCAGAGGCCTGAACCAGAAGTTAGCTAGTGTGCATGCTCTGTCGGACATACAATGTGGAAACTACGCAGAAGATCTGATAATGTTACACCCGGGGAATCAAACCTTTTAGGGTTCATGCACCACTGAGCAGCTCTCATGGGAACAGACAGGGCCTGTATGTCCTGTATAGATCCATGTTTTGAATCCTGCCTTGTTTACATCCATGTTTGCTAGATTATACTCTTCGTCTTCCTTGTTTCTGTAAGGGTTACTGCCACCAACGGTCAATCAGTGGAACAGAGTATGCAAGTTCATCCTTGTTCGTGTGCATCAAACAAACAAAACAGGGTCTTATTTGTCAAAAACACTGCTCCATAGGACTACTAGTGGTTCCTGTTGCAACTTCTCAGTGGTAGAACAAACTTCTGACCAATGTCAGTACAGCTAAATCACTCGCCATCTTCCACAAACGTCTGAAGACCCAGACATAGACTTCACCTCGACCCTGCATGACTCCCCCCAGGATCCTGGTCATTTTATACCAGCTAAATTGAAGTCGGCGTTTTTTGGCTTAATGCGCCACAAAGCATCTTACACAGGAATGAACAGAGCTCCACTTGCGATGGTGTATCCAGATTTTCCTTGTCACATCTCCAGAGTTAGACTTAGCTTCCTTGGAGACCAATAAAAAATAGCTAACTGCTAACTTGCTAGCATTATGTGATATAAGCAAAAATCAGGTCATACAGTCAACATAATCAATGTGTCCTTCAGTCTTGATGCCTCAGTGATGGATTTAAACCATCTTATATGACAATATCAAAGATTATTTTAGCGGTTTGTTTATTTACTTTGTACTGTCAAAGGTCCAGCTGTGTTTGTCTAAATGATATTGTGCAAATCCACTATTCTTAAGTCTATGTCCTCTTTTTCTCATATGCTTTTTCTCAGCGTGATGTTGTATCTATTTCTCTGCATATCTGAGTGAATGTGCTTGCCTGTCTGTCTGTAGGCTGGTCCCTGTGCCTCTGTGTCTGTGGCCAGATGGATGTGGGAGTGTGCAGACTGGTGAGCCAGTTACAGTGACAAACCTCACTAATACCGACACCAGGGGAGGCTCTGATACAGCCTCCACCAGGTAACTACAGCAGCAGAGAGCCGAGCCTCTCTTCACAGAAAGAGAGGGGGACATCAACAGAACAGAGAGCTCTTGGCTTTGCCACAAAGATCAATGGTTCGTTTGAATGTGTCTCCCTCCTTCTGGAGTGCCAACCTTTACCCCTCAGTATCTGGCGGTGTGTGTGAATGGGACACACAGAGACAGGCACAAGCACACACACATGAAAGAGAGCATCCGTAAGGCCTGGCAGACCAGACAGACATCTGACACTGGTGCCCATCCCCCCACCCTACCAGTCACCAACGCCAATCCCCTGCTTCCCTCACTGACCCCTCCACCCTCCTCATCCAGCTTCTTTTGTTTCACACAAGTGTTCATCCCTGGAGGCTGGATGATTCCACGGAGCACCACAGTGAGTTAAACACACACTCCACAGACTTTAAACTGACTTTAAACACCTAAATTAACATATATACAAATAATACATAAATAATTGGTGTCTGAAATTACAGTCCTTATTGAACGCTATCAGCCTCTCGGACAAAAACACGACGTTCTTTCACAAGATATAGCAACCCTTTTTGATTATATCGAAAACCTCCCATTGAATCAAACGATCAAATGATCAAATGATTTACGCCACTGTGTTAAATCCATTCCCAACTGATGGTGCAGCATCTACGTAGGTGCTTGCACTCCGCCGTAGCTATATCTTATCCTCACATGCATCTCCCCTGAAATGTAAATGCACAGTTGCAGCAACCTGTACCACAGCTGTGATTGGTCCACTCAGAGGCATCACATTTTCCCACTTCTCCCCTGGTGCTTAGCAGCAATGCTAATAACAGGGATTGTGACCTGTAGTTTCCCCAGTAAACAAAACACCCTCTTCAGCTGTTGCAGTCACTCCTGACCAACTGGCTCCATCCATCCATAAATCCATCCATAAATACTGCTAAAAAAAAAAATAATAATAAAAAATAAAATAATAATGATAATAATAATAAGACGAAGAAGAACTGATAAAAATCACACAAAAAATGAGCTGTGATTATGATGTTTGTTTGATTGATAGTGGTGTCTTGTCACCCTGAGGAGGACAGGCCAAATTTTTGGCATGATACAACAATAAAAATAAACATTATGAGGAGTTACAGTTAAGCAGTAGTTGTTATAAAGGCAGCAGGAATGGTGGCAGTAGCAGTCATAACATTAACTCTCACCATACAACTTTATTCTTCTCCTGCAGCTCTCTTACAGAGGACATAATCAATCTTATCAAGGATAAAGTGTCAGAACAAATGACTTATAATGTCTGAAATCAATATTGCATGTCGAGGATTTGTCATCAGATTAATGATAAACAAGCATAAATTCAGGCATAAGTCTTAAAATCCATCATTCATGGCCAGTTGATTAAACCTCTAGAGATTTATGTGCTTTTGTTGCCGAAAACTGAAGCAGGATGTAGTTTACTGACTAGAGAAGTAAATAGGCTATGAAATGTTATTCACATCTGAAATATATGTCACATGAATGTCTACAGAGATGTCTTTATAAATGAGCCATCTAAAACAAACCCTTAAAGGATCAGTGCACCCTAAAATTAAAATTCAGTCATTATCTACAGCCCCATGCTGATGGACAGTAGGGTTAAGTTATGAAGTCTATTTAGTATTAATGAGGCTTTACAGTAAAACGGCATTGCAGCATTCCCCCAAACAACTGAAGCAAATGGGGACTTGTTTTAAAATGTAAAAAAAAAAAAAAAAAGAATAAAAACAATGAACACCTAAAAGAGCATGAAATGGCTCCATAGAGCTTGTGTGGCATTATCCAAGGCCTGATGATGTGCAGTCAGGCCTGACCTGACCTGAAACCAGGCTTTTCCTCAGCATAGGGGTTAGTCGATAATGACTGGATTTTTTGTCTCATTTCATAAAACGTACAGCTTAATACGTCTTATTAGTTTACTGACGTTAAACTTTGTTTGTTTGCAGTCTAATAAAGAACATTATTATTTCTACAGAATTTCTCTGTTTTGTCCAACTCTACACAAAGTTCAGATTATTATGTCATGTTAGTGGACTTAAAGTATAAATATGTTTATTTACTGTCAAATAAAGTAAATAATTTATAGTTTTTATCATATTCGATGCAAAATTTAGCTTACTATGTCTTATTAATTTACCTTGGATAAAACTGTATTAGTTTACTTTCTCATAAAGAATACATTATTGCTAAAAATTCTACTTTATTCATCTTATCAGTGTACTTACTTTATGACTGTTTTTTTTATACTGTTAAACAAAGAACATGTTACTTTTAGTGTTGATCCAATTTAATGTCATATTCGTCTTGTTATGTGTTATTGGTCTAATAGTGTTAAAACAGAATAGCATAATTGCGTTAATTTATTGTCTAATAAAGAACATATTTTTTCTAGATTTTTTTTCTAATTTGATACAAAGTTAAAACTTAATTCCTATCATTAGTGTACTCAGTTGATAACTGTGATTGTTTACTGTTTAATAATAAACATGCTATTTCTTTTTTTTTTTTGTCTCATTTAATGTAATGTTCCCCTCTTTATGTGTCCTTAGTGGACTTAAGGTATAATTGTGATGGTTTATTGTCCAATAAAGAGTATGATATTTCACATTTGTATCAAATTTTATACAAAATTCGGCTTACTGCGTGTTATTAGTGCACTTAAGATGCAACTGTGTTTGTTAATGACAAAGAGCAGACTATTTCTGGCTTTTGACTAACTTCAGCTTGTTACCTTTTATTAGCGGACAGCTGTGTTTGTTTGTCGTCAAATTTGATGCAAAGTAAGGCTAAAACTTCTCATTAGTGTGCTTAGGATACAACTGAGTTTGTTTACGGTGAAATAAAGAGCATAATGTTCGCAGCAGTTGTCCTAATATCACACATAGTAAGACTCACACGTCTCATTAGTGTACTCCAGAATAAAGTGGGGCCAGTTCCTCAGATATGAAGGTGTACAGGACCGGCCAGCACCTCACACATTACTTGACACGAGCCAATCCGCTGTGCGTGAAGCAGACCCAGTGTGGTCGTCGAGGTGCGGTCTGGAGCCGCGGTGAGCCCTGGACGGGACTCCTGGAGGTGCGCAGCCTCATCATACTTCCACTGCTGTTAGCCATTGTGTTACAGGCCACGTTACTCGTGTCTCTGAAGTCGTCGCATCTCCCTCAAGCTCTCGCCGCGTCAACCTACAACCTCCACCCGAGCAGCCGGAGGCGGAGAGGAGTCTTACCTGAGCTGTCCATGGTGCTGCAGTCCTCCTCTCGCAGCGGGCCTGCCTTCGGTCCGAGCGTGGCCGCTATGGAGCCTGCGAGTGTGCTGCCGCCGCTGCCGCCGCCGCCGCTGCTCCCTCTGCCGACACTGAAGCTGCTGTCTCCTCCGCTATCGACCAACTGCAAAGATTCATAGCCATCGTAACTGGTCTTTTTCTTGTAGGCCCCCAGCAAGCTCATTACACACCAAAAAAAGAAGGAATTAAAGACAAAAGGATCCCCAAAAGACGTAGTAGGCTACGCCGCGCCACCACCGCCACAGCCACCGCCGCCGCTAGTGCTGCTGCTGCTGCTGCTGCTGCTGCTGCTGCCGCTAGTCCTGCTCCCACTGCTGGGTGCACCACATGTCCGAGGAGGAGAGGACGACCGGTCTCCTCTGCTTTCTGCTGAAGGAGATATTCTGCCGAGAGGTCTTTCTCTCTCCCTCTCTCTCTTGCTCTCTCTCTCCCTCCCTCTGTGTTTCTATCGCCTCCTCTTTTCTCAGCAGCACCGCATTTTACTACGACGCTGCTGCTGCTGCTACTGCTGCTGCTGCTGTCGCTGTGGTCCTGACTGAGTCCAGCACACAGCCCCGGAGGTGATGTTAGTGCTGCATCTATTATTCACATACTGTAATCTGTACTGTGAGTGCGCCTATACGACTACGTCTCCCTAAAGCTGGACAGCTCCCTGTCAAAGCTACAAAAATAATAGTAGTCCAACAGAAGTATTTTCATGCATGTGTATTATTTGTTTGCATATTAATAATGTGTTTTCTGTATCTTTGTGACGTGTTAACATCACTTAAGTGAAGGCTCTCAAATAAAACCACCTGGTTTTCTGAGTCTTGTTATTGTGTATGGATACATTACAAATGTAACAGTAAACTCAGTATATTAAGCACCACTGGCATATTTAAATTAGTGGTGGAATGTACCTAAGTACTTTTACTTGAATATAGTTTTAAAGCACTGATTTGTTATTGCTGCATCTGTTCACATACTGACGTTTTTGTAAAGTATTCTTATGCATTCATACTGTTAATTATCTGTTTTCTGGAACTTTGTGATACTTAACGTTATTTAAAGGTGCACTGTGTAGTTCTGGGGAAGAAATTTTAGTCAGAAGAGAAAGATCTTCATTGACTGATTTGTATTTTTCTACGCCTAAACAAACAAAATATGAATCTGTACATGTACACACAAACTGACCTTCAAGGACAGATCAAGCCACCCACAGTACATAACATAATCAAATTTAGCTCCATCTGCATGTATTATAACCCAATACAGTCACATAATATATGGTTCTGAAAAGGGACATTCTGCATTATGAGTACTTTACCTTGGGTACTTTAAGTCAACAACAGTAATAAGGCCTCGTCTACCTCTGACTATATTCCTGTAGTAAATCATGGGAATATCACAGTGATGCCAATATGAACACGCCTCAAAATAGTACCAACACGCACACATTAAGATCTGCACATCATAGAAATGATAGATTTCTTTAGTTTTGACACCCTGAATCTCACATGTGACGCTCACATTCCCATGGGTAAAATGAGTCGGCTCCCAGTGTTGTGAATAATGTCACAGTTCCTATTTTGTTTTGGAGTTCCACTTTAAAGGCAATTTTTTAAAGATGTCTGTGGGCTGCTAGTTAAGTATGATCGTCCTATGAAGAGGCGGCGGCTGGCAATTTTTCCACCCTGCATCTTATTAGTTCTTTTCAGTGAATATATCCTGTGTTAATTAAAACTTTTGCTGGATTAAATAGGCTTTACAAATATTTTCATTACCAGTAGATTACTTTCTTTATTAATCGTTATGGTTAATGGTTATAAAATGCCAAATAACTGCAAATATCAATCAAGAAAAAAGTTACCGCTGCACTTTAATGCAAAACGGACGCATCACTGATGTGTGATGGAGTCTGCTGTGACCAGAACACTGCCTGGTGGTTGTGGCTTAAAGAGTTCTAAAAAGTAAAATTTGCAGCATCATCCGTTACAAATGTCCTCAGGGAGGAAGGGTAGAGAGATAAAAGAAACTTTGAGTTCATTTAATAAACCTCGGCTGCTATGACCTGCTTTCTTGGGTATAAATAAGGAGCTTATTATGAGTTTGACCCATAATAGAGCAAATTTCTTGCACTAAAAATTAATGGGACCCCTGGCCTCATAAAAGACTGAAATGAGAGGAGTCTTGCAGTCAGGATTGCAAGACAACAGCACCATGCGTTGTCAGAAAAAGGAAACTCACTCTACATCACAGGGAGTTTCTCAGCCTGAACAGCATGAATATTAATAAGCTTTTTGTAATATAATTAAAATCCAACAGATATTTTAATTCTGGTTCCAGTTTGGTAATTTTAGCAGCAGTTTTTGGGCAATGACCCTGGATCCATCCAGGACAAAACAGTGACCACTGATGGCATACTTCCTTCCTTGGCCTTGTCCCCTGGCAACGGAAACCCTGCATGGTTCTGAAAAGAGGACATGAGCCTGGGAAACTCTTTTAGGAGAGCAGACGGGAGCTCAAAGCCCAGCGGGAACGGAATGTCCAAAAGAGAGGAACGACACCCCCGCCATAACCGGACGCAGAGCGCTGCCGCTCCGTTGTAACAACGGAGCTTCCTGTCTTGTTCCTGACCGTGCCGCCCATTATTTGCCCCTTGATGCCCCTCTGAGCGTGACTGTTCAGGATACAGCAGGTGCACCATCAAGGAAGGACATCATCAAAGGTTCACACAGGAAGACACGACGAGCTTGAACCCAATCAAATATTTAAATAGAGCATCTTTAAAGGATGAATCCAACAAAAAAATGAAAATTCAGCTCGAGCTCACATGCCTGCAGTGGCACACTCAGGATGTTCGAGGGGCAGGGGCGACAAAAATACAGAAAGGCACCAGCTGTATGTGGTGGGGCACCCTAGAAGGCACTTTATCATATTTGAACTACCCCCCCCGACCGGGTCCACCAGGGTGCACCCTCTTCAGACAAGGAGCATGGTAACACTTTTAGCTCAGCAGCTACTGTGAAGATTTCATCTGATACAACAAGTCTTTTTAAAAATAATTCAGAATTTTCAGGCCTTTCAGAGACTTGGGGTAGCTGTATGGAGCCATTTTATTTTGAAGCTCCACAAATGTATTATGAACTCTAAAATTTCACACAGCTTTCCAGTGGCAGCGGGGAGAGTAGATAATGACTCAACTGAACTATTTTGTTAACAAATTAATCATTTCAGCCACTGCTACAGCTACACTGCCAAATATTCACATACACTGACAGTCCCACACGCTGATGTTGGTCTGCCAGGTTGAGACTTGATCCCAAGAGTCCTGTGATCGGCCACTGGAGCGCTGAGATCACGTGAACAAATGATTAGTCAGTTTACTGCAAACTATTATTTCCAGCAGAAATATCAAACACTTGCTGTTTCTGCCCTCTAAAATGTGAAGATGTGCTGCTTTTATTTGTCTTGTATGACAGTAAACTGAATACCTTTGGTTTCTGGACTGTTAGTTAGACAAAACAAACAACGTAACTCTGTCACATTGACCTGCAGAGTTACATTTTTCATTGTTTGTAAAGACGTTTTAATGACGAAGTGATGAACTGAACAATTAGGAATATAAACAGCAAATTAAGCTGCCAATAAACAAAATATTTTACTTGAACTTATCGTTATCAAGTTAATATTGATTGCACAGTGTCTTGGCTAGAGAACAGCAATCACCATCAGTGTTTCGATTGGTTCCCTGAATCTCACGGTCACTGTGCAACTCTGTCTGCACAGCATGAATTCTCGTGGGATAATAAAGGCTGACTGGCGATCTTGGCATGTTTACACCTGAATCAATAATGAAAATCATTGTTAGTCGCAGCGCTGAAAGAAATTACTTAGAAAATGTCGTTTTCCAACATGCATAACACTGCAGACTATACATGAAAAAGCTCATAGGATAATATATCGAGGCCAACGTCAGACGTCTGATATTAGAAGGATTTCCCGGCATTGTGTCACAGTTTCACCTTAACGCCATTGCATAATATGTACAGCTGGCTCACAACAAATGTAAAGGCACATAATAAAGCTAGTGTACCACTTGGCTGTAATGTTATCAGAGACATTTGATTGGCAGGTTTTGGCAGCCTAAGAGGAGACTTTAAGATGACTTTTGAGGCTTTCCTTTCTATCCCTCTTATGATAATTCCTGGAAGTCTTTAAATGCAATCCAAAGTGCCATTTTTACAGTTTTATGGCACTACTGTAACCTGACACTGACTGTCTTTGCAGAAGCTGTATCCCTACATCCACTGTTTTTTTTTTGTTTTTTTTTTTTACCACCGTTCTTAAGGATAGACTGAGGATTAATGATTATCCTCATAATGGTTTAAGCAGAATCCAGGAATCTGCTGGATCAGCTGAAGGGCTCGCTTCACGACACAGGCGGTGGACTTGAATCTGTGAGACTTTAGATCCTGTAATCCAAGGATTCTTGTTCTCTGTGGTAAAAGCTGAAACATCACAGAAACACATTGGCTGCCATGTGTCTGCATAGAAAAACGATGGCATCCATGTTGTCCTGGTTTGTTTCCTCCTCTGAGGCTGGCAGGTGGCCCGCTTCAGTGACTGAGAACCATCCACTCTGTGCTGGTGAAGTGGCGAGCACGACCCAGATTCTCTGCCTGTTTACTGCCTTCTACCCCCCGTGCACCTGCACGTTTAAATGCACCATAAACCAAGGCATTACAAATAGAATAATCTTTTCATTCGGAAGTAAAAAAAAGTTCTGCACACAGTGAAATCATAAGATACAATTATAGTTCTAATCCTGTGCTGAGTGACTGCTCTTGTACAGGATGTTTTAAGTATGCATGGATGTTTTTATTGATTCTTTTTTTTTTTTTTCATTTCTTTTTATGTGGAGCACTTTGAACAGCTTTTGCACATGTACGTTAGTTTGTGTATTTGTATGTGTGGATCTATGTGTACATACAGAAAGCATGGATGTCTTTATTTTAAAGCACTATTTTCTGGCTTATTATTTTTTTAAATGTGCTATTTGTAAGAAAAGTAGATTTCTGTGTCTCATTCCCAACACAACAAATAATGACACTTTGGGATGGCGACAGAACTGTCCTACAATCCAAGAGAGTTGGGAATGACAGTGAGTTGGGAAAATCAACTTCTCTCACAAATTGCACTGTTAATGTTTCATTTATATTTTGTGACATCCTAAAAATCTGTCAAAAAATATGTTGAGAGTATGTTTATATTTAAATCTTTCTTTTCTTTCTTCCTGTAAAACACTGATGAGTCATCTTGAACTCGGGCGGTTTTAGAAATGTATCCAGTCAAATATGATCTGGGGCGACTGGCTGCCTCTGCCCATCATAAACCAGAAGGCCAGTGGAAAGTAACTGAGTAGATCTGCTCAGGTGCAGTTCTGCTACTTTGTCATTCTATTCCATTATAAATCAGAAGCAGATACTACTTTTTACTCCACTACCTGTAATTGATAACTTTAGTTACTTGTTACTTTGCAGATTCAGGTTACAACATCAGAGAGCATGTTATCTATTTGGTATTAATTTTGCAAAAAACATTGGTTACAGTGCCCAAGGCTGTGGTCAGGGTCTAACCTATTTTTTGCATGATTAAAAGTAAAGGTATCGTGTTTAAATAATAGTGTGGTAAAGGTGTACTCATCCAGCGTAATCTGCAAAGTAACTAGTAAATGTCAAATAAATGTAGTGGAGTAATTAGCAGAAAATGAAAATACTCAAATTAAGTGAAATTACTTCAAAATTGAACTTGAGTAAATATACACAGTAATTCCATCACTGAAATCCTGTGTAGATGTTTAAAACTGCGATTTTTAAACCACCTTCTGCTCACATTAATATTTTTGTTTTCATCTTAATCTGTCAAGTAACCAGTAACTAAGGTCATCAGGTAATTGCAGTGCAGTAAGAAGTACAATATAGTTCAGTGCTTGAGTAAATGTACTTAGTTACAGACCATCACTGCAGATAAGGCAGGTGTGTGGCTGACAGTCAACAGTGCAGCAGCTCCAAAACATGGACGGTTAACTAAACCCCGCCCACACCAGACATACCTTACATTACGGAAACAAACAGCCCTGACTTCCGTCTAACTGCACCTTTAATTCATATGCCTGTGTGAGATTTTACTGCAGAGCAGCCTGATGCAGCAGTATAGCTGTCACAAGCTGAAGATGACGACCACCACATGAAACCACCACAAGCTGTTTAACTGCTCACGTGACGTGCGTGACATGCGTGACGCGAGCGGTGAAGTGACGATCCCTATTGGATGAAGCCAGAGAGGAGCTCTGCTCTGAGCCTTTGCATGATGAAGATGGTGATTCTGATAAAACTGACGATGAAGACAAAAATACACATCGGTCACATCCCGGTGTCATATTTACAATAAAACCTGGGAGCTTGACGGGGGGAAAAAAACCTGCTGCGTCTATTTTCGGACAGAGTGCTGTGCGCCTTTAACTGGTGTCCTGAGATGCCGTCAAGGAAATAATCAGCTGACAGTGATATTCAGCTGAAGTGGCCACCGTTCTACTGCCGCTTCAATCTAAACCCGGAGGTGTCATTTGTCACAAGAGTAAAGAAACAGTCGCGTTTATTCTCAGGACACAGGAGGGGAAAAAATCTGCCATTACTCGTGAAGGGAAAAAAAAAGAAAGAAAAAACGACACCTGCTGAACAAAATAACCCAAATGATGTCATTCATGATGCTCGGGTGCGCATCCAGCCGCACGCAGGCCCCGAGCACACACACAAGTGTGTTAATATTACGAATTATAAAGAATTTGTCTAATGATTTTTCGTATTCCCCCGCTGGAACAGGATGATCACCTCTCTGTCCACCGCGCAGAGACGCACGATGAGGAGGGGGGGAGTGGATTTTCCAGAGGTAGCCTGACATTATGTAATATCCACACACAGATCGCGATGCTCTCAATACGACAGAACAACACGTCGAATGAATTACAGCAAAGTGAGTAGAAGGAGACAAATGCTGCTGGTGTTTTGTGTTGTTTTTTGTTTTGTTTTTTTTACCTGTCGCAGCGGTTTCTAGCATTCTCCTCCCGAGAGCGCCGTCCTGTGCCGCGCTGGAGATGCGCTCTGAAGCCCGGCTCCGCTCTCACACACCGACCTTTGATTTGTCATTCGCTGACAGTCAAAGGTCAAAGCCCTAAACGTCCCGTGAGAGTCTTTCCTGCGAGGATTCCCCCCCGGTTGGCTAACCTGTCTGTGAATTTTACCAGCTCCAGCTACGGCACCATCATATAATCACATTTTGGCATACATGAGCAACAAACACGGTCCCGCGATGGCGATCCGTAGATGTGTAAAAGATGTGGGTGAGTCTGAACGTGACCACCACAGAGAGTCGATGTTTGTGGATCTGTGGAGAGGAAACTGCGCCGCTCAGCGCATCCTGCTGTCAGTGAGACCAGCGGGTAAAACCTGGGACGGATTCCGGAAACAGGCAGAGGGTGGATTTTGCTGCAGAAAAATCTCTTTACTCACCAAAAAAAAAAAAAGAAAGAAAAAAAGAAAAACAAAAGAAAGAGGGAGAGAGAGGGAGAGAGAGAGAGAGAGAGAGAAATCAACATTGGCGTTGTATTTATTTTTATTTATCATATTTAATAATGCCTGTAGTGGTCATTTGTCAGATGGAAATCTAAATCAAACTTTAAAATGCAAATCAAAGAGCCTCTGCTGCACCGTGGGCTTGAGTTGTATGCAGGAAAGATAAGTATAATAGTAGTAATATTACTTTGGTAAAATTACAATAATTAAAAAACTGGAGTGAAAGTCTTGAAGTAAGCTCTCTGATAATTGGTTACTAGGGTTAAAAGCAACGAGGGAATGTGACCAAGACAAGTAAACCTGTATGACTGTGTTATCTCTGGCACAGATTGTGGAATGAAATCTGGTTATGAAAAAATAAAAAGGTGCATTGTGGTCCTACACCTGTTATGCTACCTCAGTAACCTCAGGTGCCCAGTGTTGCACAAATCCCCAAACAAAACAAAACATTAACAAGACAAAACTAAACAAGAACATGATTAAACTGAACAAATAACCACCAGAAGAAAATGCTACCAAACTCTAAATAATCCAACCATCTGGAATAATCATAAACAAAAAATGAATGTTATCTTGAGCAAAAAATAATAACTAAAAACTACCAATAAATAAATAGCTCCAGTATCAGTACCGCACTAAGTGACATTTATTTCAAGTTTTAAGATTCAAGATATTTATTGTCACTCCTGTTGTACACTTGCATGCAAATCTTTTGCATCAAAACTCTGTTACAGAAATGCTAAATAGTAATTAGTACATAAAATGTGTACAACAATAGTAACAATGATGTTAGTAATGATACAATAATGAACAGAGAAAAACAAAAACAGAGTATGTAGAATAAATACATGGACAACAGCAGGGATAAGGTAGATGTGCAATATGGAATGTGGAACAACTTAAAGTATATTCAATGCTCCAGTTAAAACTGAAGGTAATCACAGTATATTCTATTGTACTTAGTTATATTAAAACAGAACAACTTTAAGAACATTTAGTATGATTCAAATGCATCTTTCTGTTGTATCTGAAGTAGTCTTCAATTTCATATCCATTTGTTTCTAGGATACTTTCAGTAGGATATCACTTCATAATGGTAATTTATAATCAGTATGCTCCAAGAGCCACTTTAAATTGCACTTCTTTAAGTACATAACTAATAACATCATGTATACATATATTCAGTATACAGGAAGTAAACTTAATTCAAGTATGTAAGTTCAATGAAATCAAGTCTCGTTCCAAATGCTAAATGCACTAAAAAATACCTTTCAATGTAATTACTTTTCCACCAGTACATGACAAACACACTAACATAGACATGTATGACCAACGTGATGCGTTTAACACACTTTCAAGTAACTGTACCATGTACACTTCACAGTAAAACATTACAGGAACATCTACTTTAAGGTCTGTAGTTATTGTGGAGAATGAATATATTTTCTGAGCGCCACATTCCAACAGTAGAGGTCCCCATAAGAGCAGAGATCATGCAGCGGTTCCACCACACCATCTGTGCTGCTTTTCAGGTTTTAGATGCACGCAGCTGTTTGATATGTATGTGAGAAATACTGTAAACCTGAATCATGTCTCATGCATGCTCAGACTGCAGCCCTGCCACTCCTGTCGCAGGTAGACACAGCAGGTGAGTCAGTAATCCCTGACAGAGGAGCAGGAGATCCGACCAGCGCTCCAGATCTAAGAGGATTAGACAAGAAGAGAGAGAGGAGGAGATAATAGACCAGTTCCTATTTACGCACACGCGTGTGTGTTGGTGTGAAATATCCACCATAGCTGTTGTGTTTAGTGCCAGTCAGCAGCGCACATCCTGCTGCTTCCTGTTTCTCTCACATGATAGCTGCAGGAGCAAAGGAGGGAGGAGCAAAGCCCGTCCATTACTTTCATCTTCGCCGGAAAGCGAGAAAGAAAAGAAACATAGAGACTCTTGATAGATCAGTGGATATGTAGGGAGTTTTAAAGTAAATTTTGTGTTTTTAAAGGGCATTTTTGTACAAGACTAAACTATGGGCTTTATATTCCAGGCTTTACTTCTGTTATGCTGAACTGTGGCTTATAGAAATTGATATAGATGAGTAATGAATATCAAAAGAATCAATGCAGGAATCTGTCCACACTCAAGCCAAGTATATTGATTTAGCTGGTAGCCTCCCACAAACAATGAGGGCAGAAGCATTCAGAAGCAATTCAAGCAGCAACACTAATTAAATCTGCAAAGTAACTAGCAACAAAAGGTACTGAATAAATGTAGCGCTGCTAATCATTTAGGATTCCACAATGGAGTAGAAGTAGCATAAAGTGCTCAAAATTGTACTCAAGCACAGTATTTGAGTAATAGTAGTTCCCACCACCGCCCACAAAATATCATTTGATCTTCAGACACACAGTAACTGTATAATACAGGTGTGTGCATGTAGATCCATTAATCCCACACAAACACAGTAAACACAGTCATAGAAACTAGTTTTATTGTTCGTGGCAACATGTTTGGACAGCACGGTTTAAAAATAGGGAAGAAAGAATCCAATGTGGTGTTACACAACAGCACAACTCAACTCGCGCCACTCCCATTCATTCAGCAACACACACTGAGTATACAGCCAAACTGTGCTCCCCAGCATGAAACTGAGGTGTAAATCGGAGGCAGCTCCTGCAGAGCACATCTCAACTGCATCGGACTTTCAGCTGAGGACACTGCAGACCTTTTGTATAAAACCACATCTTATCCCGCTGTCACTCAAGCAGGAAATAATATTGAGTATCTTTGGTCTACCACTGTCCCAGAGCTCAATCTACATAACACACAACGCCCACTATCCTTCAGTGAGGAAAGCAGAAACTCCACCTGAAAACTCTACAACGCAGTTTTGACCCCATAAAAGCAATTATATATATATATATATATATATATATATATATATATATATATATATATATATATATATATATATATATATATATATATATATATATATATATATATTTTAAAAAGTACATTTTGCAGCTGGTTACTTACGCCCAGTCGATGACTCGGTGTGCATTGCTATTTCGATGCTTCATAATCAATTTCAGGCGATAACCTTTGACTATGAAGATTGAAATCTGAAGAGGCAGCATGGACAGAGCTGGAAAAACAATTAAATTGTTTCTTTTCATTGCACTGTCACTAGTGCGCTTACTGCAAAAGATAAGCTCACATGTTGGGCGGTTTGGTGGAATATACATTTTTCTGGAAGAGGTGACTCTGTTGGGCGTGAAAGTGTGACAAGACCTTTACCAATCACTTAGAATTTTTCTTTTTAAAGTCTAGAACGATAACATTTACACCCATTCACCCTGCAACAGGCACATTTCTTTCACATTAAAAAAAAAACTACTAAAGTTATATCCAGCAAGATTTCTAAAGCTGTACAAACCCTGCAATACACAACATTTTATCATCATCTCTGACTTTTTGATGATTTGAAATCTCAAGGCAACCGTTTATATTTAAAGGAGCAATTTGTGCAACATGGCGAGAATATTTTGGTTTCAAAATTCCCCTGAAAGTTAGCAAACACTATTAGCAGTGTGAAGAAACAACAGTGTTGTCATGATGTCAAAGATGTGACTGAAGTTAGCGTGCTAACCAACTACCCCTGTCACCTCCTGCAGTACTACTTTGTTCCACAAGAGGCGAGTCTCAACTGTGTGATACATGCAATTTGCAGTCGCTACGTTGTTCAAGCTCTCTCAGCTTTCAGTGCGATAGATAAAGTCAAAATAAAATCACAACATGCCAAGAAATGAAATACTCTCACTTCTATCTTCCTTAATTAACAGAAACATACATCTGCACCCCCCCCTTAATTCAAGTTTCTTTCTTCCCGATCTAATACGAGCTCAACAGCCTCATTAACTCATCGTGAAACACTCTTTATTCAAACTCTTCATTAAACACTGTCTGTTTTTCCACAGTCACCTCTGGCATGGTCAAAATAAAGCTTAAGAGTGTATGATGTGGAAATATTCCAGTTCTATATGTAGTTTGTGCTCGCTGATGCCCGGCTTTATCTTGCTCCTCTCTTGCCACATACTTCTCTATGCCTCCTGCCATGACCCGTCGCTCTGATCAGAGTCTCTGTAAATTGCCTCTGTAATGCATCCCCTCACTTTAAACTGACGGACTAAGAGGCTGTGTTTGGACCCGGTTCTGAGTCTAGCTGTGGGAACAACAACTACAGAAATGTTTCCCAACTCAATAACTCGCAAAATTGACGGGGAACTTTTCTCCTTCTTCATCTCCTTCCTGTCGTTGACTGTATGTCAAAGTATGTTTGTTTCAAGTTTGCCATCTGCTGTCAGGCAAAACATTATCAAATTGATTTGATTGAAATTTACTGTTAATAATGATTAGATACATTCTATTCAGGCAATTCAAATTAATACAAAAAACATTTACAATGACAACATTATATAAACTGAAGCCTCAGCACTCTCAACTGTGTCTGACTTTCCTGCTTCCCTGCTGTTGATAGTTAGCTACAGCCAAGGATAGCTAGCAGCGGTTGTCTGTTACTCTGGTGATATAGTGCCGCTTTTATTTCTAGAGCTACCTTTAAATTCTAGCCATATTTTACAAATTGCTCCTTTAATGGAATGTAACAATATTGAATGTGGTCTACATTCTGTGCATTGGTCTTCATCCCAGCCACAGAGCATGCTGAGTATTTCTGGGGCTTTTCTGCACCAGTCACCAGCCTCACCAGGCTCACCTGCATGTTAACTTCTGCAGAATGCATAACATCCTGCAGCATTCAGCACAAAGATAAAGAAGAGAAGTTTAAACAGTGCACATTTTTGTTTTTTGAGTAATTGATGGATAAGTTCTACAAACACTGAGCTGATAAAAAGCCCCGCAGAACAGGCACATACGAATGTAGCAGCTGACTTGTAGGCGTTATACACAGCATATTACATGGGACACACGTTTGCATAACTTTCAGAGACATGAGCCCAAATAATGTCTATAATGCATCTTGAATCTATCAGTTAAGGCTGTGGTGAGATTGAATTTAATAAAATTTGTTTTTTGTTATCATGCTCAGTGATAAACTATAACTCCTCTGTTCATTGTTTCACTCCAAAATGTGTTTATTTACTTTGACAACAATGTGAAATGATTTGCTTTATTATAGAATTAGAATTTAAAGTGCATTCGAATATGTTATGAGAGATTGTTATCATATAGCTGATACTGGAGTGAGACCTTTTCTGCTTTGTTTTTGGTTTAATATATTTTGGAGTGCCTGTGTAAACTCATGATAAGCAAAAATGAATATGAATATTCCTGAAGGACGTGAACATTTCGCTAAGATAAAGCAGAAATCAACACAACAAAGCTTAACGCACGGAAAAAAAAACAAGCTACTGAATCACAAACTTGTTGGACAGTTTTGATCAGTGTCCGTGTCTGTCACTCTAAACCTCACTGTTAATGAGGAAACTGAAAGCTGAGGCCGGCAAGAGGAAACATCAAACCACTTTTCCTGGCAGCATCCTGACATTTCCCGGTGCTTTTTTTTTTCTTTTGGAGGAGTGTCAGGGTGTCCGAGTCTGGAAGGCGTCTGATGGCTGTGTGTGCATCTTTGTGTTGAGGAGGGAGTTGATGTAAGGCCAAATACGGTCCGTCTCTGTGCCGGAAAACGAGTGCAGAATTCCCTGTGACCTAAAGTGAAGAAACAGAGGCATAAAGAAGGAAAGCTGGTTGAAATTAAAAGGGGACGCTACATGTAAAGAGGTTGAAGAAGTCCATTAATATCATTTTTTCCCCTTTTTTTATTAAGTCTACATATGCAAATGGGACATTATCTAATGAAATATGCATTAATTTAAACATTTCTACAACAGAAATCTGAATATGCACAAAAATCCCAAAATGCACCTGTGCATAAAACAATGTTTTCACCTGCAGTGTCTCAGACTGATTGATCACTTGATTCAATGAACGAATGAGGCTAATTAGTCTGTTAATGTTAACCAAATATTCCACTAATGTAGCATTACACTTCAAACTGATGCAGCAGAAACTACAATACCATCTTTTTTGTTTTCTTTTCCATGTCAAAAACTCACAACTACATTACCCACAGTGCAGTCAGAGAGTTGGGTTTGTTATTGCTCGTAGCGAGCAGAGCAGAGATGAGGAGCGAGCTGCAGAGGTCTAGTAAACTGATTTTTTCTCACATATGCATTCTTCAGGATCTGCAAGATCTGTAAAATCATTTTGATGTGATAAATTGGTGGCATTCCCCTTTAAGTACAGCTACCTTCACACAATCTAATCTTTTTAATCTTCTAATCTTTTTATTGCAAGAAGCTACCAAATTCACATGATCTCATTTATGACGTCCATGTTATGTTACTGTTTGTTATCTAGATGGATTTATCTAATCTCAATCCCCTTATATTAACCATACTGTGGCACTGATCAGGTTTTTATATGTTCACAGCAAGAACTGCCACGTTAGCTGCCTGTCGGAAAATCGATGCTAAAATGTGCAGACATGCAAGGGAGGCATTTACTGACTTGTATAAGTCTATGACAGGCTTGGCCACATCTTTGTAGTGTCTCAGTCGGGACATCAGGGCTTCTGGTTTGTCGTCATCGTGTTGAATTAGCGGCTCCCCAGTGATGTCGTCCTTACCCTGAGGAAGGCAACACAAGGTCACATGTGCAGCATCACAACACAGTCCAGCTGGAGTCAGTGCACTGAAATAACCCAAGCACAGAGGATTACTGCACAACACAGTCAAATACAAGTGGCCAAAATGTCCAGCTGCTGCCTGAAACAATTGTTAATGCTAAAAATACAAATCAAGGTACAATCGCGTGATGGTGATGATCATATCTTGGTTTTATGTCTCCTTTTATCACATAAGATGCCCTCCATTTCTTCTTTTTGGGATTCAGTTATAAAGAGAATTGATGCAAAACAGCTGCATTATGTGACTAACCTCCTCCAGTGAGGCCATGTGAGCAGATGCCGATGGTACTCACAGTCAAGTAACAAATAAGTGTTATACTGGAGCGACGGGGTGTTTGCTGTCAGTCAGTAAGAGGTGAGCAATGATACATTTCATTTCTTTGTTAATTATTATTAATCTAAATATTGCTTTGTGACACGACCTAAAAAAACACTGCATTGTAGAATCATTTGAGTCCTATGTGGTTTTTGCATGAACATGGTGAATTGCTGTCTCCCGCTGCATGTTGAACTTGTAAGTGTTCATGTTTACTGTGACAACACCTCCACCTGCAGGCATGGTGGCACCTGCAGGTGTCTCTCCTGGCTACTCTGCTTGTTTATGTGTTGCCAGTGCCGGATCGAGGTTGTCAGATCTTGTTTTATTCTTCCTTATGCCTGTGAGGTGCTTTGTAAACTTGTGTTTGAAGAGTGCTTATAAAAGGGATAATACGTGCTTACTACAAATTTTGGTTCAGAAAGATAACACTACTGAATAGAGGATGAAGTTAGTGTGACAACAAGGACTTTGTAGAGCAAAATAACAAGCAGCAGGAGGAGTGTTGTTGCTGTGCAGGAGGGCGGGGCAGTGATTCAGGAGATTCATCTGGTTGCAATCTCCCGTTCTGACAAACTTCCACCCTCCTGAAGCCAGACATTAAATCCCTACCAGCTACAGAAAGACTCAAATCCTGTTGGGAAGGGAAGTGAAAGAATATCATTTTCCTCCAGAAAATCAATAAAGTGCCACAAAAAATCTATAAAGAGAGAGTGAGACCTTGACTTGAGGTGGGTTGAAGCCCATGTTGTAGACTCTACCGCTGGCTGGATGGATCCAGCGGTCGCTCAGTCTCTCCCTCAGAGTCTCATAGGGGATGTTGAGGCTGATGACAAGGTCGAGCTGACACAAATTGTTCAGGGCTTGGGCCTGCGACAGAGTCCGGGGAAAACCTGGACAACCAGCGGAGGGAGAAATAGGAACGTGTGATGCATCGTGAACCAGGAACAGGTGTTATATAATGATTTGTGAACCTCATTTTTCCCACAAACCACATTTAAACACACAGTATGTCATTTCTGCTGCAAGGGGTCTCTCAACCTAAACACAAGATGCAAGTAGCATGAGATCATGGGAAGCTTTTTGCATGTTATGTGTCACCTACACGATCACCTTCTTCACTCTCTGACTCTCTTCTGGAGGTTGGAAGACAGTTTAACTTTATTTTTTTTTTTTTAAATATTGTTTTTGGCCTTTCCTGGCTTTATTATTGATAGGACAGCTTAAGAGTGTGACAGGAAACAGGGTAAGAGAGGGGGAGTGACACGCAGCACAGGGACCCGGGCCGGGAGTCAATCCCTGGTCCGCTGCAGAGCCTTGGCACATGGGTCGCGCACGCTACCAACCGAGCTAAGCGGTGCCCTGACAGTTGAACTTTCAATAAAATCGCAAATTTCTCTTGAGATACTTTAAGTTTTCAACTTAACAAATACAAAGGGCTAATCACTTTTAGACATTGTAATGCACAAATGTTTCATATCATATCTTTAAACCTTTGATACATGTCCAATTTTCAAGTTATGAGCATTGATGTCAGTCATCATTACACACTGTGCATGAATAATATATATGGATGCATGAAACTTATCAGGCCGATTTAATTATTATTGCCCATTTAAAGGTATCCATGAATTCCACAGCCTAAAAATAGAGCCAATATTATTTTTCCAAATTGATTTTTTTGACTAAATGTACAGCCACCTACTGCTTCAGCGTGTGTAGGCACATCACCTACACACTCTGAAGCGGTAGGTGGCTGTACGTTTAGTAAGTTTTGCAGTCCTCTAAAGAACATAGAGTTTGCTAATATCAGCAACTGACAGCAAGTAAACTTGGACTCAAGCTGTTTCAGTTTGTCAGTCACTGCAGCCGTGACATAACAAGATTATGAACATGTGAATGAACTTGAAAAAAAAACAAACAAACAAAAATAAACAATGCACTCCGTTACATGAACTGAATGAACCTGCAGTTATAACAAGACAAGACAATCTTCAGTCACACTAGCAGCTCTGTGAGGCACTGGCATGTTGAAATTTTATTTTAAAAAGATCTACCTGAGGGGGATCTGAATGTTTGGACCAAATTTCATGTACATAGCTCATCCAATAGTTAATGAATTATTTCACTCAAACCACCAATGTCAGGCTCCTGGTGGCAGGAGAGATAAAGTCAGGGAATTACTAAAGTCATGAGGAGTTATGAACTGGGAATCATCCTTTCCAATGTATTTAGATATTGAGATCTTTACTGGATAAGGGAAAACTTTGACCTGATAATGGCGCTTGATGAAAATGTAGGAGATCATCAACAACAGCAGAAATGATTGTCCTCTGAGGACAACCGGCATCTATCATGGATCTAACGGCAGTGATCAGCATGTTCACTGTTTAGATATTTCACAGAAGATCTCAACCTGATAATGACACGTAATTCACCGCAATTTGCATTGCATATGTGGCTGTTTTTGTTCCTCAGAGCCAGAAGCCTTGTAGCAACTTGCCAATCACAAGGTGGCCGTGCCCTTAGGCGTGCCCTGCTTCACTGTCTATTGTTCTCTACATCGGACCATAACTTACTAAATGAATGTCATGCTGTGTTGTAAAGACTTTAAACTAACAATTGAGAAAAAAGACTCATCAGGAAACTATTTATTGAGGTTAAATATCAAGTGAGAAGAAGAGTCGTTTTCTCATAGGCTTACACACAACCAGATCTTCTTTTGAAACCAGTTATGTCCTCCCCCCACTGGTGATTACAAAGAATACAGGTTTATGACACACTCAGACCTGGAAGTTCACATGACCAACAGTAACGAAAAGCACCGGTATAGTGGTGTTGATAGCTATTCAGTGCCCTGCTCAAGGACACTACAGCATGGTGGGTGTTCCCATGGCAAGCTTGTAGCATTGTTCCTCAAGTTTTAAGTCTTTTGTCTCTAGAAAACCACGAAATTCCCTCTTTTGTTTTTGTCAGTGTCCTTTGGTATACAAACATTCAGGCTCGTCTTCACTTTACTGCTTCCTTAAGTGTTAGAGCGGAAACTGGCAACCACTCTGTATGCTCTTTTGTTAAGAGCTGCTAAATCGCTCCAACCACCAAGAGTATCATGCTGCCCACAAATGAGTGATGTGCGGATGCCAATCAGGGGTTATGAGAAGGATCGAGCAGGAAAAGAGTTCTACCTAGATATTACAGTGTATTTCGGGAGCATTTATGTGTCTGAGCTCAAGAACATGAAGAAAACCATATCAGTCATCACACTGTGCACTCAAATAACTGATGAGTCATGAGATAAACATGACAAATTGAGATGCAAGCACGTGTGTGTGCGTGCGTGCGTGCGTGTGTGTGTCTGTGTGTAACCTCGGCTGACCTCTTCTC
This sequence comes from Acanthopagrus latus, assembly GCF_904848185.1. Classification (NCBI taxonomy): domain Eukaryota; kingdom Metazoa; phylum Chordata; class Actinopteri; order Spariformes; family Sparidae; genus Acanthopagrus; species Acanthopagrus latus. The sequence goes on from NC_051049.1 coordinate 22,717,949, forward strand.
TTGCTAACCTTGAATTATTTGTTTAGTGATCCTGTTTCAAGGTTTAAGCATGTCATGTAAGACACCGACCAGTTTGTCGCGTCAATGTTTGGCGTCTCTCTTGGACATAGTGGATAATATTTAACTTGAAAAGAGACATTTCTTATGTCTCTAATGACTCAAACTGAATGTGTTACCAGATAACAAAACACGCAGTCTTGTATTTCATAACTGCAACTCTCACTGTTGAGTTTGTTGCTTGTGTATATATCTTGCAGTTGTATATTCCTCTTTTTCATATCTTCAACTTTTTTTTTTTTTTACACATTTATCATTATCCATTCCTTCTTTTAATTGTCATTCATCTGTTTTGCTATTCCGTTTGTTGCTGTAACAATGCATATTTCCCCATTGTGGAACAAATAAATTATTATCTTCTTATCTTCTCTCACCAAACACTCATCTGAGGCCATTTCTATTTCTAAATAATGCTTTTAGTATTCACGATAACAGGTCAAAAATTGTCAATTGTTATTGATTACATACACAAAGATAACTTTTTTGTGTCTGTGGCTATCAGAGCTGCACCGGAAGACTTAAAGGGTCTTTGGGCATTTGAGGTCCAACCCGTTGGAACCCTGTGCTTCCTTCCTGATTGTACAACACTGTGTTGTTGTTGTTGGCCTGAAGTCTTGCTAAAAAACAAACAAACAAACAAAAGGCTTTCACTTCTTATATTTTTAGGGTAGAAGTGTTTTAGTGTTACTTATTTGAATTAATTCATTAATCTTTTATTTTATCATTTTATCATTTATTTGGTTATTTTCTCCCTTTTTTCCTCATCCTTTGTTCTTTCAGTTATCCCTATTTCATTACTGTCTTCCTGTGTATTAGTCTCAAAATCTATTTTTGTTTGGTCTATATCCCATATTTTATTTTATTGATTGATTGATTAATTGATTGATTAACATTCTAACATTTTACTGAGTTTGTTGTTGGTAACATCACAGAAAGTTGAATCACTTGACAAAATAAAACAAAACAAAAGTAAAATCAGTAAAAACTGAAGATGCATTGACATATACAGTAAATGTATATTACTGTAATATACCTGTAGTATTACTATGATCTCCACCATAAGGAAAGACATATAAGACCTTTGAATAAATTATACTTGCACTAAAGGGAACTTGGTGAATCCTCCAGCAACACTAACAAAACCATTATTCATAAGGGTAAATTGATAGTTAATTAAACTTCAGTTAATAGTAATTTGAATGTTAACAAACAAGGAAATGCTTTACAAACCATTTATTACGTTAATTGTAAAGGTTTATAAACATTAGTTTCATCTTTACAATAAACAGTTGCTTAAAGGAGACATATTACTCTTGTTTTCAAGTTCTTAAATATCATTTTGTGTTACTGCTTCTTAGCCCCTGTCTCTTTAAGCCCCGCCCTCCCAAATACCAAGTCTGCGCTGATTGGTCAGCTCAAACACGCCTGACCCAGCACTGCTAACAACAACAGAGCAGCTGTGCCAAATTAATTCTTAAGTGCCATAAAAGCCGCCTGGCATAAATTATGCAAATGTGTGACATGGCAGCGAAGTGTGATGTCACAAAGTCACAGAATTAAAGGCGGGACTACTGACGAGGAGCTTCTGTTGTTGTGGTTATTTGATCTTTTTAACATTCAAGATATTTTACATGCACAAGAATCGATAAAACACACTGGGGAGAGGAATAAATGAAAAAGCATGACATGTCTCTATCAATGAATAGTTTACAAAGCATTTCATTGTCTGCTAACTATTACTCGCCCGAGTAATAAATAACTAACCCTTTATTTCCCAACAAATTTACCACTTATTAATCATGATTATCAGGAAATCTTTGACGCATGTATTTATCTTCAGTGTTGGTTATGCTAATCCTCTTATATCTAGTCTAAGTTGAGTCACATTCTAGAGCTTGTACAAACCTGCTGTACTGGACTCAGAGTAGTAATTACCCACAGATGTAGGATAATGTGGAGCGGATTTCTCCATTCAATTACTCCTCAGACTCATATAAAGGAGGCATTACAAATGAAACCTTCCAGGCCATGGTTCTGAACATATAGAGGTCTTTCCTCTAACATGAGTCGTTTTTTTTGTTTTTTTTTCTTTTTTGAGGGGGAGGAGGTGGCACCAGGGGTGACCAATCAGATTCGAGGGGTGGCTGGCAGTTCCCACCACTGGCCATTACGCTGCATTATGAAGAACATATTCCCTCTGAGATCAAGACACTGGAGGGGAGGGGCTGTGTAAAGTACCAGTAAAGCACAGACCATGTACAGTATTTTCATACCGTCCAGCAGCCAGCTGTGGCCCATCAGCTGCTCCAGCCTGGGCAGCATCAGTCTGGTCATCACATGGTCCGGCACCAACATGCTTCTTTCTACATAGGTCCTGACCATCACACCTGCCTCTGACACACAGCAGACAGGTAGAGCTAGTCAGTGCATGTATGTTCAAAACGTCAAAAACTCTTCAGTGTACCCAGGAGGAGATTAAAGACAGATCTCTTACTTAATCATTTCAGAAGACACTGGGAACTCTGGTGGTCCTGGTGCAGAGAGTCATGAATGATTTTTTAAATATAAAAACCCTCTCACTTGTTTTTAAAAGCAGAATGAAAAGGAGCTCTTACCCAGCAAGTTCCAACCTCACTAAAAATCTTCCAAGCACACATGTTTTTACTCTCTGCTGTCAACTGCAATTTTATTATCAGTACACATGAAGTTGGCACAGGCTGGGGATTAAATTGATTCCAGTTGGGCAGCAATAATGAGGAAGTTTAAAACACACACACACTCACACATACACAATGGGTGGTTTAAATGTTTGAGAGAGTAATTATGACAAAAAACCTCGATTAAAGGTTATTTTAACTGGAGTAACACTTCTGCAACTTGTGCAAAACTGAAATAAAATAAAGAAGACTCAGATTTCTGTCAAATGAGCTTCGTATAAAGGGCACATATCATGTTTCACTTCCTTATGCAAACTTCCCAGCTTTTTTGGCTGAATTCTTGTGACTTTACCAAAGATATTCCGAGGAAGAAAAACCGGGCAATCGTCAAATTCAGACATTCTTCTCTGCACATTGATTCTTCCTGTTTTTGGCACCGCTGTATTGACATTTGGTCAGATGTTTCCTACCTGTATTCGCCGCCATGCAATCCCGCAGAAAGTGGCCACTGGACAGATACTGCAGGCCGAATCTGTCTGCAATCCTCTTAGATATCGTTCCTTTCCCTGATCCTGGAGGACCCATGATAGCAGCTCGGAATAACTTGGCCATGTCTTCCTCAGCACGCAGGCTCCGACCGTAAAACCTCTGGGATGCACAACAGTTGCTCTTGTTTGTGCGCAAAGAGACTCTCTTTTAATTCAGCTCCCACACAGTCATATGCGATCAAAGAGCCTGGACAGCTTTTAAACTGGTCTCAGGTCTGAGTTTGTCTCTGGAGTCTGCGGGTCTTTACGCAGAGCCCACTCTGCGCTCAGTGGGGCTTTCCTGCTCAATCACTTGGGTCAACTCAGTACGCCTTTCCCGTTTTTTTTTTGTTTTTTTTTTCTCGTTTTTTTTTTCCTCTTTCCTCTCAGCTCTCGTGTTGATACTTTACGCTCGCCTACGTCTTTAAGGACACAGACTTTTTCTCTGCGAATGAATGACGGAGACGCCACAACGCCCTATTTTTCTGCGCACATCATCCAGAAAAAATGCGGATGACGGATTCGCGGACATCTAGCGGGGCAAACTGGTCACTGTAGTTTTTATACACAAGTGATGAACAACAACAGTCACTGTAGTCTGTTACTGTCGGTGACTGGCCACAGTTTTCCCCCTAATAAGAGACGGAAAACTGTGGAAGCGTCTGATGAAAGGAGGAGAGGTTTTGAATGTGAGCAAAGAAGAGAAAAACACGTAAATGATACAATTACATGAAACTGCACAGCCAACTCAATCAACCGTGACATTTAAGTAGTTTAAGATATTGAGGACAAAACTCTCTGTGAGCCAACAGAGGGACAGAAGCAACACAGTATATAGATCTATATACTATTTGGATCTACAGCTGCAAAGACCTTCGTTGGAAATCAGATATTAAGTTCAGGCTTGTCCTTGTGTTACTTCGGCCAAAATGTGTGTCACTCTTTCTGTTTTTTTCCACACAGCTCTGGATTACTTCCCAGATGTTCACCTTTTCTTTTAGAGCTAAACTCACTACCGCAATCACTTATTTCACAAAAAAAAAAAAACAAAGAAAAAACAAACAAACAAAAAAAAATATGATTCAATTCATGTGTCATTTTGAAACTTTATACCCTGAAACCTCTGCCTGGTGTCCATATTGATACACATATGTGCCCATCTGTCTGTGTACCCACTTTGTTTAACTCTCATCTTGTGTTTTCAGCTCATATTTCTTTGTATTCTCCTTGTCTGGTGTCATGATGCAGCCTTATGTCCGCTTCCGCCTGTTCTGTCCGTGATACTCTTTGATTTAAATCTCTGTAAACTGCTCTCTTTTCAACAAAGACATTAAATGAAACTAAAAGCAAGAGGTGTCACAGCTGTGACAGCAAATGTCGTGCACAGTTTATCCACAGGATGGAGCAGCTGACCTACACTTACACCCTCTCACGGCTTGTTGCGAAGATTTTCAGGTGATAGTCTCATGCCACTGATTTATTATGAGCCAGAGAAAGGCGTGTCTGGCAGTTTAATGCAAGCCGACGGCTTAAAGACGTTAATCTGTGTTTGGTATATTGTAAGTATCCCTCTGGAGTAACTAACTTTTTCTAGTTATTTAAGAAAGAGTTCGAAATTTTGAAGCAAACTACAATACTTGTGGGGGTTGCTGCGTATCAAGCCTGCGCCTTCACTTATTTATAAATCCTGGATTCCTCCACTTGTTGACAGCATTTATTATCTCCGGTAAAAAAAAAACAAAAAAACAAAAACAAAAACAAAAACAAAACAACAATATTTCTTGTGTTTTCGTGAGCTTGGTTGTGTCTTCGGGTCCTCGCACTACTGGCGTCGGGCGCAGAAAAAGCGCATGAGTCGCTGTCATTCCGCGCAACGTTTTCCGACGGGAGGAATCGGGCGAGTACTTGTTGCGAGCCATACGGCGGCGGCAGCGTCCCGGAGCTGTCAAACATTGCGCACAGCCCTCAGTCTTCAGTCAGTGGAGAGTGACCAGACTAATCCATCAGACAAACAACTCGGAAGATTAACCTTGTTTAGCCTCGCGAAACTACTTCTACTCTCCGCACCCGGAAGCCTGTTTTTTAAAAACCATTATCAGTTTGTCACATGGCTTTGGAGAATTTCAATAACAACAAAAAATGGCGACAATCACGTTGCTCTGTGTGGTCTTGCTGCGTCATTAAAAATATTCATGTAAACACGGGGGATTAAACGGGAAAATCGCAGGTAAGTGAGGCGAAGGCTTGTTTTTTAGTCACTGCGGACTGAATGTAATTAAGAATAAACGGTTATATTTGGGTCGAACAGCATGCTGTTTGTTTCTGCGTTGGAAAGGGGTGTGTATGCAATGCTGGGCGTCAACGTTTGGCTGCACAATATTCAATACGAACATTGCATTTCTATATTTTTTTGCCTTCGGCCGCTCCTTAAAGAGCACAACTCGCCCTTCTTTAAAGCAGCTAGGCGTGTTATTGTGCACTGACATAAATAACGGCGTTGTTTGGATTTGGGCAACTTTTGTTTATTTGTAGCAAATAGCAGCGCGCGTTGGCACAGTTGTGGATCGCTGTGCGTAACGATCAGAGCCGTGGATGTGTGCTGTTTCCCCCTCTCCGTTTGTATGTTTCAGGGTTAGCCAGTCTCCAGATATTTACATTGAGGGTTTATGCAATATGGACGCGCTCCCTTCACTGGCTCTCCTTTAACACGCGCTCATGACAAAAAGCGCACCGTCGGGCCTCGGACAGACTGTTTGCGTGTCTTGTGCCTTGTTTGGTGATCACACATGTTGCTTTTGCTTCTTTTTTTTCACGTCCGACACGGGCATTTTTTTGGCCGGAGCCCGAGCAGCGGGGCTAATGGAGTTGTTTACATGAAGAGCGGAGGGCGGACTGTCGAGGAGGAGGAGCCAGCGACGTCACCGGACTGCTCGCGCCGAGGCGGAGGGGGGGCGGAGCCAGCGAGGAGAATCATAACAAGTCTGACGTCACTCGGCCTTGTGGTTGGTATGAATAATATACAGGAGTTTGTCTCGACTAGGGCCGAGCAGGAAAGTGGTGTGTGTTTGGGGGGGGGGGGACTTTGTACCTGTTGGTGTTTTTGAGGGATGAAACATTAACGAGCTGTCTGTGAGACAGCGGGATCATGGACAACTGATTACTTTTACGAGATTAAAAATACAGAAGACTGCAAAGCAAGCATCCTCCTCCTATTTCCAAGAATTGTGCCATTTTGTTTGAGTTCTAATTACACTTACAAGGTTGTGCGTTATTGTCTTTCCTCCCCCACAGACGCAGGTAGATGTTTCATCATGTCATGGACAACTGATTCTGATTGAGGGACATCATCACCCCATTTTCTTGTTCAAATAGCTACAGTACCTCAAAAGAAATTGTAGGAAAGTGCACCATTGTCTTGACTCTTCTGACACAAACAGTCTGTTGCAGGCATGTCTCAGTAGTGTTTGGCAAGACATGTTGTATGAGTTGGTTCACAGTTTAAAACCTGATATTTGCATATTCCTCCCATTATTCAGTGACGCTTCGGATCCAATAATTCATTTTCCTTTACCAGTGTATGGACTATACTCATTTATAACTAAAACTAATAACTGAAACAAGGTAAAGTTTACACATATATAAGATAGACGTAACATTGCAAAGATGCTGACAGACATTATTAAAGACATAATCACATATGTACAATGTGGTATACTTTTTCCCTTCGTCACTGGATAATCAAGATAAGACAGAAGGACTGACATCCGCTTTTAAGAATTGTGTGTGTTTATTTATCTTCCACAAATCAGACTATTAAATATTATTTATGGGTAACACTTTATGATAATATATAATCATTGATAAATGGTAAGTTTGTAGTTAATCCAACGTTTGCTCATTGTTAGTTTACTGTTGAAAATGCTTTAAAAAAAGCAACTGTTTGTTATAAAGATGATGTTAATGATCATTTGTAAGGCAAGTTTGTTTAGTATAACAAATCTCAGACACAGGTCAACATGCTTTTGCAGTGACATAAAATGACATTAAAAGACATACAAATTTTTAAAAAAAGTTTTATTTATTTAGTAAATGTACTATTTATTAATGACAGTTATGATAAAGTGTTTCAGAGTTATGTTTTGTACCTTTTCACTCTGCCCGTGTTAGTTCATGTTCTAGTTGTCTTATTACATTTTCCCAAATTTTAGAGACCAGAAGACTTCCTGCCGGTTATGGGTCTAAAAACAATTTTGTTAGGTTACACTATTTTATTACTTTGTAGATTTATGCGTTATACTGTAAGCCACATTATGTTACTTAAAATTTTTTTTGAGGAAACAGTTGCTTTTGATGCAGTTAGTTCTGTATGAGATACCAGCAAACAAACCGCAAAGATGCAAAGAAAAACTTTGTTGTCGTTGCACCTCTTGACCGAGAGCGCTGATATTATGGGTGGATGGCAAATGGAGCGACGCCCCGGGACCGGACTGCTAGATTTGACAGGCTGCCCTGGTTCAGTTATCACAGTGCTGATGCTGTCCCCATCGAAGGTACAGTACTGTGATAACTGAAGGATGGCTGCCAACTTGACACGAGTGCAGTGAATCAAAGCATGTGGTCTGAACTCAATAAGCCAGAGGACCAGAGGGAAGAAAGTAATTGTATTAGTCTGCATTTAAGTGTAAGAAACATGCAACTCAAAATCTGTACATTTATATTATCTACACTTCTCATGTAACTTCTGCTTAACTAAAACAAATAAAGGGAATTTTATTTGATTTAAATGTGTGTGTTCCTTTATCTCTGCCTTTGCGTATTTCCATTTTTTCCTGCTTGATACTTCCACTCCATAACATTGTGGAGGCAAATATTGTACTTTTACTCTGTTACATTAATTTGATAATCTAAGTTTGAAGATAACATGCTGCATCAGAGCTGTGGTACATTATAATTTGTTTTCATGGCAATAGGATTTATAAAAACAAAGCATTGATTGTGTTGACCAGACAAAACTTTGTACTTTGAGATGTACACACATGTATTACCAGATACTACAGATACTAATACTACTTCGATTAAAGGGCTCTCACTTTTACCAACGTAATATCGTAATATGAGAGCTTTACTTTTAGTCAGGCATGATTTTTGGTACTGTTTACATCACTGTGCAGGCCTATTTGCAAAGACACAACACACAAAGTACATCTGATTGGTACACTATTTTTTGCTTCAAATTGTCCATTATATTCTCGATCACTTTGGCCATGATACTTATGTAGTAAATACTGATAGTGAATACTAGCACTCTACATGACACCTCATGACAGAAAAAATAAAATAAAACATTCTTTAACTATTAGGAATTAGGATCAACTCAAGACATAAACTTGGCCTTATTGGGAGCGCTGTTCTACCAGTCAGCCTGTCAGGTAGTGGGCGTGTTTGCTATATGCACAATCTGCACTTGTAATTACAATAAGCATTTAATCAAAATCATCCGGAGTACTACTTTTTCTTCTGTTTCTTTTTACTGTTGCAATATCTGCACCGTTATTCATCCTGGAGTTGAGGTGCCAAGAGACTTTTAAATTCCCTCTGTCTGACCTGTAAAGCTCAGGATTTAGATATGGAGTAGGAGTGCACCTGTTTACCAGTGATTTAAAAAGAGAAACATCTACAGTACAGAACAACATGTAGCTTTTTAATCTTGGAAGTATGTCTATCTATCTATCTATCTATCTATCTATCTATCTATCTATCTATCTATCTATCTATCTATCTATCTATCTATCTATCTATCTATCTATCTATCTATCTAATGTGCTGTGGTTGTTTTGGTCGACATTGTTGTCAACAGGGGGAGCTACAGATCTATTATTGAGTGCACTGTGGGCTACATGACATCGCCTACAGCTCTGTCCCTGTGTGTAAGCTGTTTATGGAACATTAATAATCAACATTTGATGGCAGTGTTGCGAAAACTATTGAAGTTCTCATTTTTTGTTATCATTTATGTTGAACATAGTCTTGGCAACACTACAGAGAAGCTCTAATCGTTTGTGCCGTCACCATGTGAATTAGGGTTTTTATAGACAAAAACTGTTGATCCAAGACACCTACAGTCTGTGCGACAGGTACAGTCTCCACTATGTTAAAATTGCTCAGTCACTGTTATGTAACGTTCAGTATGTAATATCAATCAGCCCTACCGTGATCTGTGATGTCAAAACGCAGAAATGAATCATATTTTTCAGAACACTGTTTTGAATAATACATGCACTGTTTGAGTCATTGTCTGATAAACCACAGGTCACTCTGCACCTGTCCCCACTGCCTCGTTTAAAGGGTACACACTGTAGCTGTTGTGGAAATCCCCAAAGAGTCACGATACATATTTTGTTTTTGTCTCACTCTAACCTCAATCTGCTCATCTCGCCTTGTGTTTTTCTGACTCACTGTGTGACATCTAGATACTTTGTTGTGAAGCACATTTTTGATAATAACACACATAAAGTCAAGTGAGGTTCACATTTCTTCAAAGAGGCAGATTTTAATAAGACCATCATGCGTTCAAATCCACTCATTTTCACAATGTAACTGTTTTTTGGAAACCTCCAAAACCCCACTCGCCGTTGACGGTCATGATTATGGGGAATTTCTGCCACACTTCCTTTAATTCAAGACCGTAAGCAATAACTGGGACGTGGCATGGGAGGCCCCTTCCTTAAAATGAACCACCCTTTTTTTTTTTTTTTTTTTTTTTTGTGCATTCAAGTCCTTGTTCTTTCATTTGAGGAAGTAAGAAGTTTTCCATTTCATCAACAGAGGTCCCTGTCTGTTCTCTGAACTGTTAAAACAATAGAACAAGCGGTGGCTGCAGCAGTAATTTGGTGCTGAAAGCCAATCCCACGTTAGGAAGCACTGTTGCTAGTACTGCAAGCAGGGGCTGCTGTGAGTAAACAGGGAAAGAAAATACTTCAATACCAAACTCAGCAACACTTACAGTAAGGTCTTTGTCATTGT